>NC_084556.2:19770000-20037500 GCF_033978685.3 Nerophis lumbriciformis | reverse complement strand
GTTTATCCGATTAAATTGCAATAGATGATGGCCTTAAATGATTAGACGTTTCATATGCATTTATATCATTAGCTTGGGCACAGAGTCCTTTGGAGAGTTGGAAATAGATGCTGTTGGTGCAATGCGCTGAAACTCCAGCAGATGGCAGTATTCCATCGTCACTTCTTTGTCATCGAGCATACCGGTACTCATAAAATACTACAGGATGTTTTCTTGCTGTTTTTTAGTCATTGTGTGAAAGACACAAAACAGTGGTATTTTATGGGTATAACAGACTTCTATTTTGTCAGATTATAACTGCAGGTAAATTGTATTTTTTCCAAGGGTATTACTGATATGTTATATTTACAATATAACCTAAATCCCATGTATTATGATATACAGCTTGTTTGACATTATTTACACATTTTTGTCCATCTTGGTAAATAGCTACTAGACCACATGTGTCCGACTCAAATCTTCATTTTATGTGGCCCGCAAAAGCCTGGAAATAATATGTATTAATAAAGTTATTTATATTTTCTTACTAAATATATTTGTTCTTTCCATTTTGACATTCAAAAAATAAATGTAGTGCATATAATTGTACATGTTTAAAACTTTAATATTATCTAACAATGCAACAAAATAATATATTATCATATTTTGCAAAACATGTGTTTTGCTCAAATAAAGATAAATTCCTAAATAGCTGCTTAACGTATGATTTCAAAACAAGTTATCCATCAATTTACCATAAAAGCGACTTTGGTCCCGTTTTTCCATTTACAGTAATACAGTATAAAAACAACAACCGTGGATTTCACAGTAAAAACCGGCAGCTCAGTTGCCGGAATTTACTGTAAAAACTACAGTGGAACCCATTTTAAAATTCCATTTGCAGCAATATGCTGTACAAAAACCCCCCCAAAAAACACACAACATGTATATATATTTTCACAAATATTCATACAAATATTTTCTGGTCCTGAGCTGCTAGTTTTTTTCAACAGTGAGATCTACATTTTTTTTTTTTTTACAATGTACATAAAAAAAAAAATCAAATGAATAGGCAATTATGTAATCCTTATACATTTATGTTCATATATTATTCACTGTTACGGCCCTCTAAGGGCTCCCATAACTGTGATTTGGCCCTCGATGAAAATAAGTATGACACGCCTGAACTTGACTATAAAGACAAGGAGATAGCTTTCATCCTATTTAGTATATTATAATTATTCATACTGTATTGCAATTTTTATAATTTAATGTTGCTATTCTCAGTGGTGAGCGACTGTATTGATTGATTTGATCTGATATCTTTCTTGTTGTATTATACTGTTCAGCCTTCACATGGCAGCAATCATTACATTATAGCTTTTTCAAATGGAAACAATGAAACTTGGACATTCTTTAGAGTAGTCAGTGTACAGCTTCTATCACAGTGTCAGTTTACTGTACACTGTAAATAACCCAACACAGAGAAAGCTAGTCAATGCCCAGTGGCGTACATTGTGGTCTTGTGTCTATATTTTTTTTGGTGTATTTGTAAAGGCTGAATATTTATAAGCATAATGGATATAGAGCATTTGCTCCACAAATGAAGGTGGGTCTTAGTATTGAGTACAACATGCCTTTTAGCCCGGTTTAGTTTCATTTTGGAGCCTAAATTAGAGGTTTTCAATGTGCTTGACATAATGAGAGTTTCAGACTTGTACGCCCTAATGGTGCTGCCAAGATGCCAGCGGGGCTTGGGAGTAGGGGGGTGGTGGTATAGTACTAGTTTCCACAGAGAGCACCATGCTCATTTCTTTGAAACGCTCCTCCTCATGGACAGGACAGGCAAAGCGGCCTGTCATCCTCCTCCAAAAAGCCCCTCATTAGAAAATCCTCCCGGCAGACAAAGCTTCTTGCTTCATGGTGATTTAAAAGAGCAGACAGTAAAAAAAAAAAAAAAAAAAGTCTGGTCATGATTTACTGTTTTTTTGTGATCCTCCTCTTAAGTATCCGCCACCCACCTACAATCCTCCTGTTATAGCCCTCATCCGCCATGTTTTAAACCTCCCACGTGCTAACACAGTTGGCTTGACTCACTCAGCATTCTGGGAATGATGGAGAACAATGTAATAAAAAAAATAGAAAAAGAGTGTGACACTCTTGTGATTCAGCCGGCGTGTGAATGATGCTGACCAAGGTTATCATGCAGGAAGCTTCCTGACTAACTACTCATCACATGACCTCATCCTTTTGTTGCCTCCCGCTTTTCCTGCCGCTGATCATGCTCACAATAATCCTCTCAAGGATTTTTCCTGACTGTGAATGGGCTTCCATGGTAACTGATGAGGCTTTATGTACTGCTGTCCTTACGACACACGTCCAACCTGAACATATTTCATGCAGAAATCAAGAACCATGTCACAGGCACTTTCTGTTATGGTTTTCATTGATGGTGACCAGGAAGGGTGAACAGTACAGTCGTCTCTTCAAATATTGCGGCTTCACCACATCACTGACTTTCCTCCCCAACATTTTTGGCCTATATTGAGAGTTTTGAAGCATAATGGCTAAATGAACTAAACATATCAATACTACTGCAGTAGTGCTTACTAAAAGAGACCAAACCAATCAGAGCGCATTGTTCAGTATTGTGGCCACTGATTGGCTCAGCCTCAGGCAGCATTACTATATTGCAGTGCAATCATGGTACTTGGGCTCCATCTAGTGGCATGCCAAACAATCACTTCAATAAAGATTCAAAACACAGTGTTACTGTTGAAACTGTGTGAAATGTTACATTGGCCTAAAATATTAAATATATGTGGTAAATAAAACCTCTGCCTTGTTTTTAATGAATATTTAGGCTCACTGCGCTACTTGGTCATTATGGTGGTACTTGGACAGCCAAGTGTTTTCTCAGGTGGTACTTGGTGGAAAAAGTTTGAGAACCACTGCTATATTGCATTCAATGAGTATGAGAGACGCTTGGTACCCCTTTGTCCCCACCCCGTTTCTTTGCAAGTATTAGTGTCAGTCTTCATTTAAATGGCAATATATGAACATTGCAGCAGTCGGCATCCTAATGCATACTTGCCAACCCTCCGGGATTTTCCGGGAGACTCCCGAAATTCAGCGCCTCTCCCGAAAACCTCCCGGGACACATTTTCTCCCGAAAATCTCCCGAAATTCAGGTGGACTCAGGTCCATGCGGACCTGAGTCCGCTTTCCCACAATATAAACAGTGCACCTGCCCAATCACGTTATAACTGTAGAATGATGGAGGGCGAGTTCTTGGTTTCTTATGTGGGTTTATTGTTAGGCAGTTTCATTAACGTCCTCCCAGCGCGGCAACAAAAACACATCAACAGCAGTCACGTTTTCGTCTACCGTAAAGCAGTTCGTCTGCCGTAAACAGCAATGTTGTGACACTCTTAAACAGGACAATACTGCCATCTAGTGCATTTGATGAAAGCACTTTTGTGCGTGCCACACAGCAATGCATCATCAGAGAGGGTGTTCAGCATGGTTAGAAAAATAGTGACAGAGAATAGAACAAGGATGGACAATTCAACCCTTAACTCAACAATGAGTAGATGAGTGTTATGTGTGTGTATATGTGTAAATAAATGCCCATCCATCCATTTTCTACCGCTTATTCCCTTTTGGGGTCGCGGGGGCGCTGGAGCCTATCTCAGCTACAATCGGGCGGAAGGCGGGGTACACCCTGGACAAGTCGCCACCTCATCGCAGGGCCAACACAGATAGACGGACAACATTCACACTCACGTTCACACACTAGGGCCCATTTAGTGTTGCCAATCAACCTATCCCCAGGTGCATGTCTTTGGAGGTGGGAGGAAGCCGGAGTACCCGGAGAGAACCCACGCAGTCACGGGGAGAACATGCAAACTCCACACAGAAAGATCCCGAGCCCGGGATTGAACCCAAGACTACTCAGGACCTTCGTATTGTGAGGCAGATGCACTAACCCCTCTTCCACCGTGCTGCCCTGTAAATAAATGAACACTGAATTTCAAGTATTTATTTTATATATATATATAATAAAAGAAATATATATTTATAGCTAGAATTCACTGAAAGTCAAGTATTTCTTGTATGTATATATATATATATATATATATATATATATATATATATATATATATATAAAAGAAATACTAAGTCAAGTATTTCATATATATATATGTTATATATACATATGAAATACTTGACTTGGTGAATTCTAGCTGTAAATATACTCCTCCCCTCTTAACCACGCCCCGCCCCCAACCACGCCCCACGCCCCCGCCCCCCACCTGCCGAAATCGGAAGTCTCAAGGTTGGCAAGTATGTCCTAATGACAGCAGACGTTGTACAGTAAGTGATGTTTTATTATGTTTGTTGGCTCTTATGAAGTCTGCAGTGAGTAGTAATCAGTGATGAAGATAAAAAAAAAGCAAACGTTGTGATGCGTTTTTTAAATTAATGCGCCGCGTATGCTTAAAATGATCAAAATACTGAACTATTAAATGTTATTATAAATGTGCCCATTACTACATCACATATATACTTACATCATGTACTGTATATAAAACATCAATGGAGGTGTTTGGATGTTTATTAAGTGCTTTATAGGCTCCATTGTAAGCTGACTTTTGATCGTATTTATTTAATATTTAAAGGGCAAAAAAATTACTTCCATCGTCATGTCTTTCATAATGATTGTGAACGATAGGCCAAATTCCAAAAAAAGTGCAGTTCTCCTTTAATTTGCAGTACAAAAACCAGTTCCCAAAATGAGTTTAAACCAACAATATGCCTGAAAGAGTTAATATAGTTTATATTAAGTAGGCGTAAGTGAACAGTTACAGTACAGTGTTTAAAGGTGCCATATGTAGTAATGTGGCCAGAAATGGTATTGCAATGACGGTCAAACTTCTGTCGTCCCCTCCCTCTCTCCCTGACTGAGGTTGTCAGATACGCAGCCGAATCCGAATTCTACTCCAAGGAACTTCAAATGGCAATCGACGAGTCCTACGCTGTAGGTTTCTCTTGTTTATGCTTCGTGCAAGATGGTTTAGTAAGTAATTATGGCACATGTTACTAATGTCGATTAGCCAAATGTATTTGTAAAGTTACGCAGCAATGTTTTTGTCGGGAGTCGGGACAGATTGTTGGCATTAACCTTCTAAAATGTCTAGTTTGACCGCACGGACCACCATTGAAATAATTATACATAATGTAATATATTATATATCCCATAGGCCTACTTTGATGGCAAGCCAAGGCCAACTGTAAAATTACAGCCACATTTTGTTCAGCATAACCCCATGTTGCATCCAACCTGACGCACTGCATTCTCTTCCATTTACGCACATAAAAAGAGCATCATACACAAATACAAATAGACGGAGTAGACATTGAAAGGGTAAAAGAAACTAGATTTTGGGGTGTAATAATATATGGTAATATTAACTGGAAACCTCATATAAAAATATGCAACATAAGGTGGCAAGACCTTTTTCAATGATGAACAAAGCAAAATATGTTTTGGACCAAAAATCACTCCATATTCTCTACTGCTCGCTAGTGTTACCATATCTGAGTTATTGTGCAGAAATATGGGGAAATAACTACAAATGTGCACTTCATTCACTAACCGTGTTACAAAAAAGATCAGTTAGACTGATACATTATGTTGGATATAGAGAACATAAAAACACCTTATTTATTGAATAAGAAATATTGAAATTCAACGATTTGGTAAAATTGTAAACAGCTAAAATTATGTACAAAGCAAACTATAACCTGCTACCCAATAATGTGCAACAATTCTCCTAAACTAAAGAGGAGAAATATAACCTTAGAGTAAAAACTAACTTAAAACATTTGTATGCACGTACAACATTTAAGACCTTCAGCATATCAGTATGCGGTATTAAACTATGGAATGGATTAAGCACACAAGTTAAACAATTTACTGATATGATTCAGTTTAAGAGGTTGTTCAAATTAATAGTGCTTACAAAGTACAAGGAAGAAGAATTATGAGAAATACCTGAGAAAAACGGGATATTCTTCATCTCAGTATGTTTATCATGACTAAGTTAATCATATATTGCAATAACTGCTGTATTAATCATTCACTGATGTAATTGTGTTACAAAAAGAAGACAGTAAATGAACATATGTATTTGTAAATGCTCTGAAGTGGGAAAGGGGTATGATTAAATAAGCTTTGCTTCTTCCTACTCCTTTTCGGACATGATGTAAGAGAAATGATATGAAATTATATGTGATGTATTACACTGTAAGCGTGTTCATGTTCGAAATAAACTAAACTCAATCAATCAATCACCATCTTTCGGTGCAGAGTGCGATTCTATGAGCCAACCCACGTTACACAAAAACCACGTTACACATAAATCATATAGCCTACTACCATGTCAATACACAAAGTAGAAAATCATTACATGTAATGCATTATATTGTGCCAAGCAAATACCACCCCATATGTGCCTAATGCTCATACAGTACCAGAAACCACAATTTGCTGTGCTAATGTTGGACCGCATTTCCTCAGCATATCTGCATATTGAGAACGAAATAGGCACTGACACTACACATATCCACGTAGGTTTTATTTGTCGCAAATATACTTTTACCTGTCAGTTGGAATACACATCAACATACAGGCTAACATGCATATATTTCCCCCGTCAGCCTATATGTCGATGTGTCATTGATCGGGCATTCATTGCATGAACATACTAGCTTTGTTAGACAACATCATAGACTGTATTGGACAATATAGTTTACATACAAAATGTCCATGTCCATTTATTACAAGTAATAAGAAAACGTAAATGCCTTACTTACCTATCAAGGAGGAAATGAGCAAATGTAGCGTCTGATGAAAAAAGTTTTCTCCGCCTTCAATCGTCTGCATTGTTCAAAGGCATCCCCGATACAAATCCTCCTTCCTGGCTTTGTCATGAATAAGTTGAGAATCCTAACGACGCCTTTTAAATTTACTTAGTTCTGACATGTTTAGTAACTTTACCAGTGGCAGTCGCCAGATGAAGGTGGCGGTGCGTAACTGGCAACCTGGATGTGACACACTCACAGACTTTCTATTTGGTCAAATGGTGGAGGGCGGGGCATCGAAATGAAAACAAGAACAAGATTTCGGGGCTGTAAATCTAATTTTTAAATGAGCATATCCTGGCTAAACTACTGTTATCAGTTATAAAGCTATTTGAAAAGAACATGATTTATTAATGCCTTTAGATATATCAAGGCCATTTTATGATGACTTGACATGAAATTATTACATATGGCACCTTTAAGTAAAAAAGTGGTTATGGTGCAAAATTTTCTCTTCTTGTATTTACACACTCTCACACGCTTATTAGCAATAAAGCTACAGGCACACAAAATGGAAAGTTACTATCTTACTGACTGTCCATATAGAAGGCTAGACTTTGGGCAACATATTGTCGGACAGCTGAGACGTAGTTAAAATTACTGAAAAATAGTACGATATATTTACATAAGAGCAGAATAGAATATAACTTTATAGTTATTGCACGTAAAAAGTGCAGCAAAATGTAATTTTCAGCACAAACCTGTTCAAGTGCAGACATACAGTACA
Source organism: Nerophis lumbriciformis (assembly GCF_033978685.3). Classification (NCBI taxonomy): domain Eukaryota; kingdom Metazoa; phylum Chordata; class Actinopteri; order Syngnathiformes; family Syngnathidae; genus Nerophis; species Nerophis lumbriciformis. The sequence goes on along the minus strand of NC_084556.2, from coordinate 20,029,867 downwards.
TAATGTGTGTGTGTGTGTGTGTGTGTGTGTGTGTGTGTGTGTGTGTGTGTGTCCATTCTGGCTGTCAAATTTATCATAATTTCGCCTTGCAATGCGGAAAGCTTCTCCGAGATGTTATCCAACTTGCGATTCAATTCCGATATCGATGCAAATGTCCCATCAGGTCAAGCCGGTTCCCCTGGACCTGTGCTTCTCTTAAAGAAGAGCTTGTCAATTGAGTTGAGGGACCATTTTATCAATTCCATGTTTAGATTTAGAACAGTGCAAAAGAGAGGCTCTTAGAAAATTAAGACATGACAAAACGAGACGAGATAACGGAGAGGAAGGGAAATGCGACCGTCTTCGTTGAGAGCGAAGCAAGAATGGGTCTTAATGAGAATTCATCAACAGGAAGGGGATTAATAAAATACTTCTGATTCTGATTCTGATTCTGAAGTCAGTACAGTGCTGATAGAATTTGGCCTTTGTGGAGGTATGTTGCTAGGCAGAACTGCATCAAAACTACTAGAACAAAACAAGTTCTAGTCAGTCTGGTTTCAATAAACTGTGAGAGGTTTTTCTGCAAAACATTTTTTTAAAAGTCTGCTACTTAAAGTCAGTGCCAGCATGTAAGTGAACCTCCCAGCAGCTTTCTTTAAGGTTTCGCTGACACTGAGTGTTGATGGATGCCACAACGCCGCCGTCACTTTCCTGGCCTTTTTCGTGCCAGCCGGGCAGTTAGCTGAAGGGATTCAATCCAGCGGCGCTGCTTGCGTCTGATTCCTCGAGACCGCTGCTAGCGTGACTCCGCAAGAACGCTGAATCGGGCTTTAAGGGAGACAATGATAAATACGTTGGGACTGCTGAGATGGAAGCTTTCCCGGCGCATCATCTTCAATGTCATGAGGTCAGCTTGGAGCAAACACGAAGGGACTACTAGGATCATGTTTGAGATGTGTTGGTTTGGTGCCACCATGTTTACCAACAAAAACATTCACATAGTGTTTAAGTTCACTCAAGCTTGTGTCCTTGGATGTCCACCTGGCTCTTAGCACCCTTGGCCTGTCTTGCCAGCAGGTGGACATCTGTTTACTTCCTCCCCAATCCGTCGCCATGGCAGCGAACCCACCATCCCAGCCATCTCCGGCCGACCCCTCCCCTTTCTGCAGACACCAGCTGTGAGCCGCTTATGCTGATCATGCAACCAGGCTCTTCAAGATTGCAGCGCTGAAGTCATCGCTGTGCTCTGCTGCCACGCTTCAACTCATCATCACGTCCAACACACACACACACACACACACACACACACACACACACACACACACACACACACACACACACACACAAGCTGGCTGTGTGGTGTGTGCATTTGGGTTTCTATCAACAAATTATAGCATGTGGTTGGATATTCAAATGGTATTCTGAATGCTTCCATTATAACTTTTGTAGGCCAACTGGGACGAGCGTCAAACTCTGACATCATGTTCTTCTCTCGGGGATTATTGTAATTTTAAGACCTCTTCCTTTGCACTACATGGTCATGAAATGCAACAAATATAGTCAGGCGTTTTCACACAGCTCCTTCAATTTGTCATGGTTCATGGTTTTGTAGCCTTTACATTTATTTTTTTCTTGATCTATCTGTGATCAGTACTATTTACAATGTCCTGCAAATTGAAAACGCCTTCAGACCAGGCTAGCATTTTAAACTTGAAATAAGTCATTCCCATTCCCTTTTATCCTAGCTAAATAGGATTTTTAAAAGTATATTGTCTCAATGAACAATAATGTTAAAATTATACTTATAAAAAACAAATGTATAATAAGACACTGTCAATAAAGCTCTAAATTAAATTACATTAAATCAAATTAAGTTCAATTATAAAATAAAATAACATTTGTAAATATATGTAAATATATTCAGATTGAACAATTTTCTAAAAATGTCAATTAAAGTACCTATTTATTCATCTTTAAATGTGAATATGTTATTTTGATTGATGAAATTAAAGTAGATTTAAATTATGTTTGCATTTTAAATAAAGGTCATCCTAATTTTCCCAATATGGCATGGTTTAAAGGAATTCAATTGAATCTAATACGTTTTCAATTTAGTTTAATAATTTTCTAAATAAAAAACAACCAAACCCATTTTTGTACCTTTAAATTATACTTCATAATTTTAGTTGGTGAAATTAAACTACATTCATTTATATTTAAATGTTAATTACACTTACTGTAAGTATCAGCTAGTTGGAGTCCATTAGCATGGTTCAATGTACAATTCACTCCAGTTTACCTAATAGAGGAGGGTATAAAAGTAAATACCCAGTTAGATATTATTTTAATTTCATTTAATTAGCCTCTTTCATCTCTAAATGATTAATAATTTTTTTGCGAGAACATATTAAAACCTATAGAAAAAATTGGTAAGCGATAGAAAATGGATTAGAAAGGACAGATTTAAAAAAAAGAATATTTTAAAGAAAAAAAGAAGAAGTGTTTATTTATTTTATTTTTTTTAGTAGTTTGGGCACCCCTGGTCTATACTGAAAAACATGCTAACTCTCCTGAAGTCACTACTCCTGAGGAAATTATTGTCGCTCTCCAAAGCAATAATTTTATAGTGTAGGACAATAAATGAGAGCCCATTTGTTTTCTTCCATGTTTACTTATTTGGCCAGAGGCACTGCTCATGACAAAGCATCCAGCTGAGAGCGTAAAATTTAAATCTGCTGTCCCCCCATTCTTGACTCTCCGCCATCTTGTCCCTATTGATACCAGAGTGTCGCCCGCCCCTCTGGCACACTGTAGGCGGTCGAGTGAGGCAGCAATGAGGGAGGTGATCACAGTGCATTAGAGCTACAGTATGTGTGACATGCAAAGGAGAGGCGCCACAATGTGACAACAGTTGAGTTGAGAAGGGAAGCGATGAAGGCCAGCTTTGAAACATCGCTTAATGACAAGAAACATGTTTTCAATGAGCCCAGTCACTGACTGGTAATCTCTGACTTTAGAGGTTTTTAAAAAAAAATAAGGGGACACTTTTCCACCTAAAGACACCTTAGACTGTGACACACTTTTAAGATGTTATTTTTCTTCAGCCTGTCAGGAGTATCATGTGGCCGCCACCTGCGGTCCAGCATCTCACCTTTCCTTCACCTGTCCTAGACCATATTGTTGAGCTTTCGGTGAAATGAGTGCATATTACATTGCTGTACATACTGAATGTTTGTCTCATGCAGTAAACCTGGCCAAATATACTGATGAGGTTAATAACACTGACATATATAGCTGCATACAATACCAATAGGCAGTAATTTACTGCATCTAGCACAGGGGTCACCAACGCGGTGCCCGCAAGGACCAGATGAGTAGCCCGCTGGCCTGTTCTAAAAATAGCTCAAATAGCAGCACTTACCAGTGAGCTGCCTCTATTTTTTAAATTGTATTTATTTACTAGCAAGCTGGTCTCGCTTTGCTCGACATTTTTAATTCTAAGAGAGACAAAACTCAAATAAAATTTGAAAATCAAAGAAAATATTTTAAAGATTTGGTCTTCACTAACTGATTAAGAAACAGATAACAGATTTAGTGTCCATTTCAAAGTGTGACATTATTTATTTAAAAATTTGAGAGTTGACTTTTGTATTTTACATGAGTTATTATTTGTACAAACATGGTGCAAAGTAATTCATGATTTGTTAAAAAATGTTAGTGGCTAGCTAGTTAAAATGGGATATTGTGATTTCACAAGACTGTCTTAGAAGTGAGCATTTGAAAATGTTCAATTTGAAAAATGTGCGCTTAGAGAAAATATAAAAATAAAGTGTTGCATATTGATATTTATCTGTTTCTATATATATTTATTGTGAGAATATGATCAGTGTTTCCACAAAGACAAATATCATTAATTATTAATAATAACATAGAGTTAAAGGTAAATTGAGCAAATTGGCTATTTCTGGCTATTTATTGACGTGTGTGTCAAACTGGTAGCCCTTCACATTTATCAGTACCCAAGAAGTAGCTCTTGGTTTCAAAAAGGTTGGTGACCCCTGATCTAGCATGTATCAAAAAGCAAGATGGCTAAAAATGTTTTAATTTAAATGACTTATGACCCCGAGCTAATTACTGGGGTTTATCGATACATATTTTTCATATACAGCACATCCGGAAAGTATTCACAGTGCTTCAATTTTCCTACATTTTGTTTTATATATATATATATATATATATATATATATATATATATATATATATATATATATATATATATATATATATATATATATATATATATATATATATATATATATATATATATAGCCTTATTACAAAATGGAATTGATTCTTCAAAAAGACTTGAGACTGTCATTGCTGCCACAGGTGCATCAACAAAGTATTGAGCAAAGACTGTGAATACTTTTGTATAAGTGATTTTCTTTTTTTTTTTGCAAAATTTTGTAAAAAAAAAAAAAAAAAAAACTTTTTCACATTGTCATTATGAGGTATTGTATGTAGAATTTTGAGGACAAAAATGTTTTTTTCTCTTTTTGGAATAAGGCTGTTACATAACAAAATGTGTAAAAAATGAAGAGCTGTGAATACTTTCCAGATGCACTGTATACAGTTTGTGCAATACCTCACAAATGTGAGTACCTCACGTTTCACAATAACATACATGATTATAGTATAACTTCTCAAGAGACAATACTATTTGTTTTGTTTTGAATAGCATACAAGGTTACATTGGCGCACATTCGCGTGTTAACATACAAACGTAGTTATACAATTTTACTTGTGCAAAGAAGAGTAGGAAGAAGCACATCTTATCTAATCCAACCCCTTCTCCACATCACACCAATCACCAAAAATCAAAGCAGTCAACCAAAAATACCATAGAAATTAAAGTTGGATATACTTTAAAGTAGTCGGTGTACAGCTTATATAGCGGTATATATTTACTTAGAACTGAAAATCTAAATTGGTCACAGTGGACGTCTGCATCATTGCTGCCAGATGGAAAATGACAAATTATTGTACCAGAAGTTAACTATTATCATAGTTTGAGGAAACCTATTGTACATACCTGATTTGGACTTCTGCTACAGTAAAACATTACCACTGCAACTGGCAGAACAGCGTTCCCACCTGTCAGTAAAGAGCCATGACAGACAATGTTCAACATCAGGCACAGTGAATGAATCTTGTTTGTCTTTACAAATAGTCTTCCATTCATCCATGCATCCATTTTTCTACCGCTTATCTCTTCTGAGGCCACGAAAGGCACTCGGGCAGAAGGCGGAGTCAGTGCCCCCTGGACAAGTCGCCACCTAATCGCAGGACCAACACAGATAGACAGACAACCATTCACACTCACATTCACACACTAAAGCCATTTTAGTGTTGCCAATTGGCCTATCCCCGCAGCTCGAGTTTTGTTGGCTTGCAGCTAATTGTCGAAATAAAACCAAACAAAAGACTGTCTAAATCAGGACGGACAAATTTAACGAGTTAACTGATGTGATTAATCACAAACAATATTGCATTAATCATATATCAAGGCAGATGAATCACCCAATCTATTTTAACTTATCATGCAGTTGTCAGAACTTGGACTATGGTGTGGTTTGTTCTCCCGAGGTGCAAGTGAATTGGACTGGTCACGGCATGAAGGTAAATACATAATTTAATAATAACACTCAAACGAACAAAAGGCGCGCTCAAGGCGGATGTACAAACTTGACTAATGAAAACAAAAGACTTGCACGAGGGCAAAAAACTATGAACAATTAAACAAAACACTAACTGTGGCATGAATCGAAACAAAACTTACTTGGCATGGACATGAAGTGTGCAGCGGAGGACAGAGTGTGACAGGGGGCATAAATGCGGGGATGTCGTCAGGCCGAACAACAGAAAATGAATTAACTTAAATACTATGGACATGATTAGTGAAAGCAGGTGCGTGACTCAAAACGTGAAACAGGTGCGTGACGTGACAGGTGAAAACTAATGGTTGCTATGGTGACCAGACAAGGGAGTGAAAAGACAGAAACTAAACAAAACATGACTTAAAACAAAACATGATAATACAGACATGACAGCAGTCAGTGATCAGGTCAATGCATATGCTTGTGCATCAAAGTAAGGAGACTCCGACTGGCATGCTCACTGGCAAATTTTACTTCAAAATACACCTGGACGGGACAAATACATCCATCCATCCATTTTCTACCGCTTATTCCCTTTGGGGTCGCGGGGGGCGCTGGAGCCTATCTCAGCTACAATCGGGCGGAAGGCGGGGTACACCTGATCCTTTGACAGCACTGGTAAAACTGTAAGGAAAAAGACGTAATCCAGTGACAAAAAGCTGAAATGTTGATATTCATAACGATTTGTCACCTACAATCAAAGTTTTGTCTTTAAATATGTTTCAGGCTTTTTTTTTTTTACAACATAAAACAATATCAAAATGGCCCCCGCATGTGTCTACTTTTGAGTATGCGTCCCTTGTCCGAAATAGTTTGGACACCCCTGGTATAGAGCAGTGATTCTCAAACTGTGGTACGTGTACAACTAGTGGTACGCGGGTTCCATCTAGTGGTACGCCAAAGAATAACTTAAATACAAATGTAAACACAGTGTTACTGTTCATACTGTGTGTCATGTTACAGTGGCCAAAAATATAAAATATACTTGTTAAATAAACCCTCTGACTTGTTTTAATGAATGTTTAGACCGACTACGCTACGGTATTTTAATGCTGGTCATTATGGTGGTACTTGGAGAACTAAGTGTTTTCTGAGGTGGTACTTGGTGAAACAAGTTGAGAACCACTAGTTTGGAGGATGAAATGATTGTACAAATACCATTATTAATGCACGTCTAGTAATGCTGGTATGTATAGACCTTGTTATCTGACATTGCTTTCATCTTCTTCAATTGACTGTCTCAACAGCACCTCTGCTGGTTGCGGCCATGTAGTGCACTTCATTTTGTGTCAACTGACCTAAACTACCAGTAGAGTGAAAAAACAAGTTGAAGTGAATTATATTTATATAGCGCGTTTCTCGACTTTATATGCTTATTTGTGGTTCATTGTATCCATTAAACCATATCTAATTGTATTTATAATCCGCAAAATATATGAAAATATCGTCTAAAATCTCACAAAATGCCACAAATTCAGCCAGCCATTTTGAAAGTTCCGCTCTGGACACCTTCGGTAATTTCCGTAGATTCTACATCACTGGAGTAACGCTTCTGCACTCTGACCATATTATTAGATAAGTCATACTGGAAATACGCAAAAATTGGAAAGAGATGTGCTGTTTATTATTCACAGTCCTTATGTAAGACAAGAACACATATGCTTGGCTTTTTTTTAACACACTGAGCCGACGGCTACTTCTGCTGCGCCACAAACTTGCTAAAAGTAAATTCTAGATCATAATTCATGCATCTCTCACCTGGTAGAAGACACAGGTGACCATGGTTCCTGCAACTTTTTCTTTGTCAGGATTGTGATTGAATGTTCATCTAAACGATAGCATGTTAGCGTCCCGTTGGTCGACATCCTAGCGAGAGTGGAGAATTACAGTAAGTGTTTGTTTTTTATGGTTTAATATGGTTAGTTTGTATGTTTAGCACCTAGCAAAGCTGTGAATGCTAGTGTCACAATAACCCTGCATCCAGGTAGCAGTCGGCTTCTAAAACTTAATGCTCATCCTCTTTGTATTCGGGCTCAAAAATATAAGGTCCTGAATCATAATTTTTCCCAATGTAATAATTTTTGGCTCTCACAAAGTGTGCTTGATTAGCATTGTTGTTGATGGGTAAGGGATCTTTGGTTCCTAGCGTGACGTCACATGATCATGTGACTGGCTTCCTCATTGTCTCTCAAAATGGCTCTGGAATCTCTCTGCGATAAATACTATTTCGATCATATCTATCAATTCACAAACTTTGGAAGACTTTTGGTGTCATAAATCATATATATATGATAATAGCTTCATTATAGAGGCAACTTATTTTTCCACTCTATTGGTACTTTAAGAAGCCTTTAATCAGTAATTAATCATTCCACCCAATCAATCAATTATGCCTGTCCTTAGAGGACATTATTTAGCGCAGTGTTTTTCAACCTTTTTTAAGCCAAGGCACATTTTTTTCATAAAAAAATACGGAGGCACACCACCAGCAGAAAAGGTTAAAAAATTAAACTCCACCAGGTTGTCGTGCCTTATTTTGAGTTTGTTGTTGTTTCCTGTGTGTATTGCTTTAGTTCCTGTCTTGCGCTGTTATTTTGGTGACCCTTCCTGTTTTGTTGGTGTTCTCCTGTAGCAGCTTCACGCCTTCCTTTGAGCGCTATTGCTCGCCCCTGCTTTGTTTTCGCAATCAAGACTATTTAAGTTGTGCGTACCCTATCCTTCTTTGTGGGGACATTGTTGATTGTCATGTCATGTACGGGATGTGCTTTGTGGACGCCGTCTTTGCTCCACACGCTGTAAGTTTTTGCTGTCGTCCAGCATTCTGTTTTTGTTGACTTTGTAGCCAGTTCAGTTTTACTTTTGTTTTACATAGCCATCCCTATGCTTCAGTGCCTTTTCCTAGTGGGACTTGCCTTTTGTTGATTTTTGGTTTAAGCGTTACATACCTTTTTACCTGCACGCTGTCTCCCGCTGTGCTCTGCCTATTGGGATCACGACAAACCATCCTCGACGCGTTCCGACTTCTACAAAGCAATGAACTACCTGCTGCCACCTACTGATATGGAGTATTACAAGGTTACCCTGCCAAGCTCTACACAGCACAGGCACTAGACAACGGCACATTATTATGACTATTGATTTGCAAAAAATATTTTTTGGACCAATTAGGTGAAGTTGCATAATTTCCCACGGCACACCAGCCAATATATCACGGCACACCAGTGTGCCGCGGCACAGTGGTTGAAAATCACTGATTTAGCGAATGGGTGTAATGTAAGTAATAAAAAAAAAGTTCTTAAAGTTGTCATTAAGTCATAAAATAAGACATTACAATAAGACAATACATGAGAATAAGGTCTTTAATGGGTTTCTTATGAGGTGTGAAGCCAATGACCCAATTATTTCTGGCACTGATTTTACTGTCCAAAGTGGGCGTGGCCGGGAGTAATACAATTTTTTTTTCTTAAAGTTGTCATTAAGGCATAGAATGAGACATCATAATAAGACAATACATGACAATAAAGTCTTTAATGGGTTTCATATGAGGTGTGAAGCTAATGACCCAGTTATTTCTGGCACTGATTTTATTGTCCAAAGTGGGCGTGGCCGGAAGTAATAAAAACAAATGTTCTTAAAGTTGTCATGAAGTCATAGAATGACACTTTATAATAAGACAATACATGACAATAAGGTCTTCAATGGGTTTCATATGAGGTGTGAAGCTAATGACCCAGTTATTTCTGGCACTGATTTTTTTACTGTCCAAAGTGGGCGTGGCCGTATATAGCCTGCTTTAGGACCCGGCGGCTGCCCCAATGAGGCAGGCAGGCAGCGGCTGGCAGACAAAGGGAGCTGAGAGGCGGCGTGAATCTTTTCTTCGACACACACACACACACATACACACTTTGACACACTCCTTCACACACTCCCCCTGCACCCGCTCCCTTCACTGGTGCAAGCAGCCACGCAGGTGAGTCCGCGTCTGGGTGGGATTATGGGCACACTCGACGGAAGAAATTAGGCTTGGGAGTCTGTTTAAGATAGTTTTTAGACTTTACAGGAGATGATTAGACTTGTTTTCACTTGCGTGTGTGTGTGTGTGTGTGTGATTGAGCTGATTTTTAGACAGTAATTAAAGTAAATTGGCACCAGCTGGTGCCCTGTGCCATACCCCTTTTTAATAAGTGTCATTCATTCAACTTCAGCTTCTTGGTATTCCTTTATATAAAATAGTTTTTGGTTTGAGGAAGTAAGTGTCACACAATGTGAGCCAAAAATGATCAATACTGGCTTTTATTCCTGGTTAAGTGATGTCACTACATTGTAATTTTCGGCCAAGCTGTGATTTAATAAGTGTTGTGCCAATTAAGATGCACTTTTTGGGCTAGTAAGAAGGTGCTCCTCCAGCACATGGTAGTGATGTCATTCTGAATGCAGTAAAGTAGACAATAGACGTCCTTCCAGTTAATACTCTGCAGAGGAAGGATGGGTCACTTTAAAAAAAAAAAAAAGCAGCAGATGGGCTTAAAAACCTGCTCTTTGTCAGCTGAGGAGCCCCTGGTCCCCACCCTTGTCAGCATGCGGCTCATAAAAGCTGCTAAGCAATCTTTATTAATGGATGTCACTGTGACCGTCACTGCAATGGCCTTTGCTTAAAGACCCAAAATGAAGAGTTTGAACTGTGGGACAAGCTTTTAGTTCCCATAAACAGAGCCCATCTATCCATTTTCTACCTATTGTCCCTTTCGGGGTCGCGGGGGTTGCTGGAGCCTATCTCAGCTGCATTCGGGCGGAAGGCGGGGTACACCCTGGACAAGTCCCCACCTCATCACAGGGCCAACACAGATCCAGACAACATTCACGGAGTCATCCTCTTTTTATCCATGGTTATCCTGTCTTTGATTTATTTTACCCTTTGAACCTAATAATATATTCTTTGATGTCCTATGCAAACTGTTCTGTTGTGATCAAACGTTGTAGTTTCGAAAAAGTAGTAAGCTCAAAGACAGTAGTAGCCTACAGTGGATTTTCTAAACGCAGCAGTGATAAGACCTGGGTGTCCAAACTTTTTCCACCAACGGCTGCATCCTGAAAAAGGACACCGTGGCCATTTTAACATTTCATTTTCAACCGGGCTAAAACTAACCCATGTTTGTGTGTATTTGGGAAAAAAATAAGTAAAAAGAAACAGCCTGCATGTCAGCTTTTGGTAATTGTGTCCCGCAGAACAGCAATCTATCTGTGGAGGGGGTGTAAAATGACATATTGTCTAATTTGCATAATTGGCTCCTGTGTGCAAAAAGCGTGCATGAAACATGTTTAGAAAAACAAATGTCAGAATCCTGCGAGTGTGATACATGATATTTTGATAAATGTGTCTAATGCGACCAACAAAAAAAGTTGCTAGATTTGTCACTAATTTTAGGAATTTGAACGATCCAATTCATTATCGGGTTCCGATACCAACACAATTCAAAGTTCGGAAATTTAAAATTTTCGGCACCATGGTGTTTGTTTAAAAAGATTCCGCAAGTGCTAGCTGTTTACTCTGTAACGTGGTTCCAGATATGTGTATAATATCTATAAAATAAGACATTTAAGGTAGCTTAGCACTTAGCATGGCTTCTTGCTCAGGGTGTGGCATGTTAAGCTATTCCTTCAGCGATAATGGTAAGAAATGAAGTTCATTTGCTGTCATGGAGGCGAGAATTAGTAACTGTTCCGCACTGTGTATGGACATAGTTTGGAAAGCTGCACCAACTCTCTGCCAAAACTAAATGGGATGCAAACAGTAAAATGATGCATCGACAAAACAAATTTAGATATCGGAAATGAAAAAAAAAGTAAAGTTGCATTTTAATTCTCTAAATATATAGTTTAGTCGGCAACACGGATCCCTCCTGCTACATCCTCTTATTCTCTGGCAGACCAGGTGTGTCAAGTAGCAGAGTGACGATGCCATCTACTGTACCTAATTGTAAAGACGAACTACTTTCAGACAGTGCCATTACGTGTTCATGAGTGAGTGCACATTGGGTAGCATAAATTTTATTTGTGGTGTTCCACAGGGGCCGTTAAAATTATAGCTGCGGACAAAAAATGGCCCAAGGCCACACTTTGGACACGACTGGATTAGACCTACGTATTTCCTACCAGATTCTTAATCATTTTTACCAACATTTTCCTATGCTGCCAATTTTGTTAGTTGGGGTAAATACCCTCTTCTGTTCCAGGCAAGGTCCACAAGGGCATGATTGGACGGGTTTGGTGTGGAAGAATCAATTAATTCTGAACTCCACACTGCAGTAACTGTTATCCATGTATGAGTCATCTGTAATAGCTTTTCTTTTCACTTCCTTGCAATGGTCTGTGTCCAAATACTTGTGTCCACATAGTGCTATCATATTGTGGATTGCAAATCAATGTATGCCAGCCATCCATGCTTTGAAGTGCTTCAAGCATACTTGTTCAAGCCTGATCAACATGAAGATGGTCCTCCACACACGCAGGATATCACAAAGCACAGTTTGGTTATTGTTTGATGGGTACTCATTTGCATTTATCCTGAAGAGGCTGGATGCATTGAATCTCATTTAAATGCATGTCGTGCCCTTTTGGGACGTCCACTCAGAGCTTACTGATAGTACACACTGTCAAACACTAAGTATTCACATTGAGGGTCTGAACCTTTCTTTCACACCCTCGTCATCCAAAATGGTGGTCAAACACAGTAAAACATTGAGCATTAATCACCCATTTTGATAGACTACGCGCTGGTTGGGCCGTGAAGTTCAATTTGGTTTGGCACGATAGTTTGGAACAATAAATCCTGATAGCTGTCATCTCTATAAATAGTGATATCATAACTAGTGGTTCTCAACTGTTTTGACCTACAGTCACCTCTTAAATCAGTGTTTTTCAACCTTTTTTGAGCCAAGGCACATTTTTTGCGTTCAAAAAATCTGGAGGCACACCACCAGCAGAAATCCTTAAAACAAAACTCAGTTGTCAGTAAAAAGTTGTCGTAATTGTTGGGTATGACTTTAAACCATAACCAATCATGCATCACTATAGCTCTTGTCTCAAAGTAGGTGTACTGTCATGACCTGTCACATCACGCCCTGACTTATTTTGAGTTTGTTTGTTTTCCTGTGTAGTGTTTTAGTTCTTATCTTGCGCTTCTATTTCGGTGGCTTTTTCTCTTTTTTGGTGTTTTCCTGTAGCAGTTTCATGTTTTTTTTTTTTTTTTGAGCGATATTTCCCGCATCTACTTTGTTTTAGCAATCAAGAAGATTTCAGTTGTTTTTATCCCTCTTTATGGGGACATTGTTGATTGTCATGTCATGTTCGGATGTACTTTGTGGACGCTGTCTTTGCTCCACAGTAAGTCTTTGCTGTCGTCCAGCATTCCGTTTTTGTTTACTTTGCAGCCAATTCGGTTTTAGTTTCGTTATGCATAGCTTTCCCTAAACTTCAATGCCTTTTCTTAGGGGCACTCACCTTTTGTTTATTTTTGGTTTAAGCATTAGACACCTTTTTACCTGCATGCTGCCTCCCGCTTTCCGATATCTACAAAGCAATTGGCTACCGGCTGCCACCTACTGATGTGGAAGAGCTCTAGACAGCACCGACACTCAACAACACATAATTTGCAGACTATGATTACCGGTTTGCAAAAAATATTTTTTAACCCAAATAGGTGAAATCTGATAATCTCCCACGGCACACCAGACTGTATCTCACGGCACACTAGTGTGCCGCGGCACAGTGGTTGAAAAACACTGCCTTAAATGGTGACCCAAATTGCATGAATTTAATTAGAATTCAAGGAAATGCAAAATAAATTGGTGTGCCAGCACAAAGCAATTATAATGAACATTTTAAGTACAATAAGTCATTATCCACACTGGACTTTATTTTAACATTCAACATCAACACACTAAATGCATTTGAACATGCAATGTGCTGGCTGGATGCTACTTTACGTTGTTTATTGCTGTTAATTGTTCCCGGGCCAGACCGTGTAATATTTTTATAATTAGAGCATTGATTCTCAAACTGTGGTACGTTGTATGTGGGCTCTATCTAGTGGTATGCCAAATAATAATTTTAAAAGTGTTTTCTTCATGTAGTCAATGTTACTGTTCAAACTGCAATGTTACAGTGTTCAAAATATTAAATATACTTTTTGAATTAAACGTGCCTTAATTTTTATGAATACTTAGGCCTAGTACGCTACTGTATTTTAATGCTTGTCATTATGTTGGTACTTGGAGAGCCAATTTTTTTTCTTAGGTGGTACTTGGAGAAAAAAGTTTGAGAACCACTGAACCAAAGCATGAAAAACCTTAAACATTTTAAATATGTTTTTTAACATTATTAGGGCCCTGTAGTTGTGAAATAGCACCTACATAGTCACCTTTACATGATCTCTTTTAGTGGCCAATACTCGAGTACCGATATTTTTAGTCCAGCCATTTGTATGCTTGAAAATGTTGGCCAAAAATATGCAGAATATGCTCTACAAAAATCTGCGATAGTGAAGCCGCAAACTTCACAGCGCAATGTGGCGAGGGACCGATTGTATGCTTTTGAGTAGCATTTGCATTTCTGCTTGGCAATTTTGAATATCTCTAAACAGTATGGTATTTACATAAATATAACAAATAATACCAACATTGGAAACACTGCTGCTCAATTGTCATCACTGTAACTTTAAAAGATGGCTAGAAATGAAAGCACAAGCTAACGTTAGCTTACCTAGTGGCTGTTTACCTTTTTAGCTGGGAGGCTAGTCCATTTTCTTGCTGCGTCTTGAAAATAATTCTACTTACCAACGCCGAAAATATAGAGGCCAACAAATATACGGTGCGAAACGCACTTGTCGTGGAAGTGGTGTTTTTTTTTCCTGTACATTTCCTCTTTTTTTGACAATGGACATCAAACAGTTTTGAGTTATTTTGGTTGACTAGATCTTGTCAAATTGTTGTAATGTGGGTTTGTTAACTTTATAACTGTAAAGCTTGTATATTTCATCCTCACCACTAGAGGTGCTGAGGAGGTTACTGCCTAAGTAACAGAAGTGTGAATAGAGAGCTAGCTAACTTTTACTGTACTAACACATTTCTACTGTTTTATAACCACACTTGGTTTAATTAAATATGTATACTTGCAATATCAGTTTTAAAAAAAGATTTGTTTTGATTGCAACATACTTTTCCTGTGTTTGTAGATTACGGAGCTGTTCCCCACCCCCTCTCCACTCATCCGTCACAAGCATCACCAGTCAGTCATCATGGAGCTTGACTTTGGGCACTTTGACGAGCGAGACAAGGCATCCCGTACAGCACGGGGCGGCCGCATGAACGGACTCCCCAGCCCGACCCACAGCGCCCACTGCAGCTTTTACCGTACACGCACCCTGCAAGCCCTGTCCAACGAGAAGAAGGCTAAAAAGGTGCGCTTCTACCGCAATGGCGACCGCTACTTTAAGGGCATCGTGTACGCTGTGGCCAATGACCGGTTTCGCACCTTCGACTCTCTGCTGGCCGACCTGACTCGCTCGCTGTCCGACCACATCAACCTGCCTCAGGGCGTCCGCTTCATCTTCTCCATTGATGGCACAAACAGGGTCTCAGCCCTTGATGAACTTGAGGAGGGTAAGCTTTTCTTTCTTAACTGGTGAAAAGCGTACAAAAAAATTAACAAAGTATTGTGGTGTTGTGAAGTAATCCAAATCTATTTGCAACAGGATAATTGCGTATTAGTCTGTCTGAGCAAAGAACTATTTGTCATTGTTCAATGAAGTTAAAGTATGTAATTGTACATTCTTGGCTACTTTTAATGGCATACTTGTTTAAGTTCTGCAGACCTTCTTCCTCTTTTTGTTACTCCCAGTCCAAACAATCAGACTTTGTTGAATAAACTCTTTTGTGGGATTTACACAAGACAAGGTGTTTAAAAATGATCAGATTGCCTTTTTCAGACTTGATTTATACTGGCCAGCCCACCAAATCAGTGCCATTTGCTTGTAACTCTCAAAATAAACTTATAATAAGATATTATACACATGGAGCTACTCAATATGTATTGGTCTATTTCAGGCTAATTTATTTAGTTTGTGTTCAAAGTTTACTTGCCAAATTGGCAGGGGTGCTCAAAAAATCGATTCACATCCAAATCGATATTTATATTTATTTTGATTCTAAATAGATTCCTAATTTTCGAGAATCATTTAAAGAAATATATTTTTATATACATTTTTGGATTAAAACATTGAACTAGTAATTTATATTATTGATACTGCTGCTTTTATTTTTTGGTTTAAATTTTCTTTAGGATTGTATTTATGTATTGCATTTGTATGTCTTTCAGTTGCTTTGTAAATTTGGGTAGTAACGTACTACTTTCACACCGTGACATGTACTTAATAATTGTTTGGATAAATTATTCTTGTCAGGGTACTTTTACTGCAACATACTTTTTACTTGTACAATTTATTTAAAGACGAAACAGTACTTTTACTTCGTTACATTGAAGTTCATTGTGATTGCTACATTTATTTATATTATCATTCATTGATAATGTATTGATTATTGCTTACGAAGATGCATTGTTTTGGCTCTTTAAAAGAAATCTTCCAGCGGGCACTGTCACATAACTCTGTTTCACCAATCCAACCGATATTTGACTCCATTTCACCAATGAAATAGAGCCTGGCACTCCGGCACATCACCGCATCACCGATGTCCTGTAAAAAGTGACAGGACATCGGAAGAGGCAATGCACTTCTTAGGTGTTTACTTACAAGCTAGGAAAAAAAAACTGTCAGAAGTGTTCATGTTTCAGTCCGCAAGAATTCCACTTCCAACTATAAACGTATTGCTGTAAATTGTAGATTTTTTTGTGGTTTAGCTGTGTAATTGCCAACATTGGCACGATTACGTCATAACTGACCGTAAAATGTACATATTTTGTTGTACATGCTGCGTACATGTACCGTATTTTTCGGACTATAAGTCGCAGTTTTTTTCATAGTTTGGCCGGGGGTGCGACTTATACTCAGGAGCGACTTATGTGTGAAATTATTAACACATTACCGTAAAATATCAAATAATATTATTTAGCTCATTCACGTAAGAGACTAGACTTATAAGATTTCATCTGATTTAGCGATTAGGAGTGACAGATTGTTTGGTAAACGTATAGCATGTTCTATATGTTATAGTTATTTGAATGACTCTTACCATAATATGTTACGTTAACATACCAGGCACGTTCTCAGTTGGTTATTTATGCGTCATATAACATACACTTATTCAGCCTGTTGTTCACTATTCTTTATTTTAAATTGCCTTTCAAATGTCTATTCATGGTGTTGGGTTTTATCAAATAAATTTCCCCCAAAAATGCGACTTATACTCCAGTGCGACTTATATGCTTTTTTTCCTTCTTTATTATGCATTTTCGGCAGGTGCGACTTATACTCCGGTGCGACTTATACTCCGAAAAATACGGTAGTTGGGTCATTTAAAAATAAAAAATAAAAATAAAAATAGCCACTACAAAAATAAGAACTTACTCACCAGTTACTCAGTACTTGAATAGTTTTTTCACTGAATACTTGTAATTATTTGGATGACTACTTTTTACTTTTGAGTCATGTTACTTTTAAAGTCTTACTTCAAGTACGATTTTGAGCTACCGGTACTCTCTCCACCTCTGTACATAGCATGTATGATCTATAATAATTAGAGCATGTTGACACCACTTAGCACTTTGTAGCAATTCAACAATTTTTTTTTTTAAATGTAAAAAAAAAAAGATTAGTTATCAGGACAGTGCTGAGATATAAAATCAACTTTACATTTAGAACATTGGCTTAATTATTTGTAACTGTATATTTGCAGTTGGAACCAAAATGATTCCTACCCTGGTAAGATTTTCATTGTGTGACAAGTGCAGTTAAGAAGACAGGCAGCACAGTAAGCTGTGGCGTATTTTTCTCTTCTTGTGGGGTGTATATAATTAATTGCTCAATTTCCTGGGCACTGTATAATCCTGCTTTTTGTCTTTGCTGTAATCTCTCCACACTTGGACTAATTGTTGCCTAAGATTCCAAAATGTCCCTCTCCCCCACTGTCACTTTTCCCCCTTCTGCTCTTTGTTTCCACTGCCCCCCCTCTGGATTTTGCAACAAGCTGCAGAAGAATGATGGTTACGAACAGAAAAAGGGAGATTATGTAGAGCATATACACAGTTTTGTAAAGCAGATCTATGACATGGAGGCATTAATTACAGTACAGTTGCTACACCAATAAGAACAATAACTATCATGAATTGTGATTTTACAAAGACAATACACAGATTTAGCAGTGGTGTAGAATATTACTGCATTATACTGATTTCCAAATGCATTTTTAACCTCTCCCATATTTTGAAAAGCAAGTGTTGCACATATAGCAGGTTTTAGCAAGTGTGATAGTTTTATACCTTGGAATATTCTTCTCCTTGCATATTTCTCTTGTAATGGTCTCTTTGGACTAAAATAAGGTTTGGAACCCCCTTGGAACTCTAAAATTGATCTAAAGACTTAATCCTCTGCCGAGCGTGTGAGAGAGGACACCACTGGGACTCTCCGGTGTCTACAATGTGCTCGCAACACACTAACCAAATATTGTCTTCCATCTCAGGGGAGAGCTATGTTTGCGCTTCGGAAAACCTCTTCAAGAAGGTGGACTACACAAAGAACGTCAACCCCAACTGGTCGGTGAACGTGAAGGCCTCTGCCAGCCAAAGGAACATTCAGTCGTTGAGTGCTAAAGCCGGCAGCGAGTCCCGAGAGTGCAAGGACTTTGTTCGACCCAAACTGGTGACGGTGATGCGCAGCGGCGTCAAGCCACGCAAGGCTGTGCGCGTCCTGCTCAACAAGAAGACTGCGCACTCCTTCGAACAGGTGCTCACTGACATCACAGAGGCCATTAAGCTGGAAAGCGGAGCGGTTAAAAAGATCTACACGCTGGATGGGAAGCAGGTATGTCATTGCATTTGTAGTTTGGATGGTCACATGATTGTTTTTGAAAGCTGTACATAAATTAACTTTAGCACTTCATTTGGTTACACTTGCACATTGATATCCAATACTAGTAATAGACCCAAAATATTTAACACTTCATATGTTGCAGTACAGTTAACACCACTGCAAGATTTGGCTGCAATTATTGGTTGCGGTCAATCCACACTGTGCATCATTTTATAAACTGCCAACCCGACAATAAATGTTTGGCAATTACGCTTTCATCCGCCATGCTTATATTTCTTAGTTTGATTATATGGTGGTCCCACAGTTTTCATTAATCAGTTTCCAAATGTCAGACCAAATTATACGAAGCCGTAATTCAAAACCAATAATCTGTTCCAGACATATAAAACAAATTGTATACGATTTTAAACTATTCAAAATATATGAATAGGACTGGAGCAATAAATCAATCACAGGATAAATTAAAATGGACACTGTTTTTGTCTCACTTCCAATCAGGGTGCAAAGGGTTCATTCTGCATTAGTCTCATCACCTGAGCCTGATATTCAATAGTAGAATTAAATGGTGAACCCTATTGTCAGTCATCCACAACCTTTGTCGAGGTGGGCGGAGGCGGGACCACTCGCTTACACACATGGGGCACCAAGAGAGCCTCGCTAGTAGCTACTTGCTAGTGAGCAGCACCGCAAGGTAACAACAATTAGGAGACAAGATAATTGCTGAACCAAATGTCCCCGTGTGGGAATATTTGGATAAATGAACATTTACCCTTTTTTAATTGTATCTATTTTTTTGTTGAAGACTTGTTTTTGTGAAGATGAGCTTAGAGTTAAGATGTGAAGAAGAGTTATTTCTTGAGTTAGTGTTTCTCACCTTCTTTATCAAAGTGCTGGCACACTGCACTTGATAAAAGTACAAAGATTGAGCCACCAACATGTTTGTGTGGTGCAATGTTCGTTCGTACAATAGGGGAAAACCGTGACGAACATTTTTGGCAATGTTTGCATATCAATACAAAGGTGATGGTGAGTTGTTATGCAAACAAAAAATGTTGGGATTATAATTCATAACCTTTTAAATATGCACCGAACCTGAGATGGATAATGGGTTCAGTATTCGTACCATCTGAAAAGACAATATGGGGACAAATCTAGCTTGCACGCACGCACATAAAATGCAAGGTTTGATCCTTTTGTAGAGAATGGAAAACCAAACTTCGCAGGACTTTAGATCTTCTACAAGATCCAACAACAAAAGAACTGTAATAACCACAAGGCAGGTGATCAAACTAAAAGCAATAAAGGATACCGGTAATTGTATCGACCTTTGCGTCATGGAACACAATACTTTGTCCTCTACCCTACATGACCACTTTGAAGGCAGACCAATGAAACCACCGATAATGATTTAATAATGCATTTTTGCTTCTCTTGCCCTCTGATCTTCATGGGTAGATAGATGCATGAGTGACTGAATGACCTCAAAGCCTGCTCACAGCTCTTGTAACGAAGCACTACAGTGCAAGGGCGAACACCATCTAGGATGACTATCAACATCAAAAATATGATTTATGAATTTAGTTCTACCTTAAATGATCTGTTCCATTGTCAGTCTGTCACCATTCCTAATAATCATGAAAGTGTAAAAAGTAAAATTAATTGGTAAAATGTGTCTTAAAAGGGCCTTATTATGCAAAACCAACTTTTCTTACCTTTTTGGTATGCATTTTTGTGTATTTGGGATCTGTCCCAAAAGTTTGAAATCAAACCGTGGAGTCTTCCGTCATACTTTCCCTAAACGAGACGTTTAGAATTTGCGCAATTTGTGACGAATTTTCAAAGAGTAATGTCAGCGGATATCTCCATATATGGTATAAAATTACCCCGAGTGCTTTGCATTGTAGTCTGACGCTGTAGTCAATAAGCACATTTTTTTTTACCATCCTGTTGCTGTGGAACAGACTGGCTCGTACATGCACATGCTGTTGCCGTTTTTTAATACAAAGTAGTCTATAGTTCAAACTTAATCTGTCAGTAGCATCACTCTAGAAGTGCTAAAAACCTCAACATGGCTGAGGGGAAGAAGACTCAAAGTGGAGGCACGTAAAGATCGCCTACAAACCACTACACGTTATCTAAACTACAAGGTGTTTTTAAATGTAGAAAAAAAAATCATATGACCTGTTTAACTTTGACAAAGGTGTAAAACCTTAAACATTTATTAACAAGTGACACTTTTATTGCTTTGAAATGCGCGTCTGATTCCTTAATGAACTGGTTGCCGCATGTTTTTTTTTAAATCAAAATCCGCTTAATTGGCCAAGTATGTTTTACACAGGCCTTTTACTCGCACCAAAGAGGTTTTCAATTTCTTAAATGTACAATCTTTCAAAATTCCATTCTACTGATCATCAAATTAGTTCTCAAATCAGAGCAAGATGTAATAAAACATGTTTCTTCTCTGTATAAAGGCATTGCTTGCTAAGGGAAGGTACTGTCTATTGATTTTGATTTGAATGCATTTTCACAAGGGAGTCCTCTCTAAGCCCCCAGGTTTTGGACTGTTGCAGAACAGATGTGAAATTGTTCCGTAATTGTAATAAGATTCTGCACATTTCTGGATTTGTATTATTAATTATAAATTGTGGAGTAAAGATATTTCAGTACGCATCCCAATAAAATGTGTGATTGTGCCTTCATCATTGGAGGGATTCATTGTTTATCTTAATGAATGCATGTGATTAATGGGATGCCTGCATGTTCATTAAAATGCAGAGCCTGCACAATTTCTCCTTTTTGCGTGGCTGTAGTGGTACATTGTAGCAGCGGCGTGTTGGAGGTGATCTGGTAGAGGCGTTATTGATGCAGTGCCTGCCCCTCCCTGACTCTCTGCCGATCTGTCCTCCTCCTTCCTACCATTGCATTGCGATAGCTGCGAGGTCTGGTTGCTAGGAGACCACATCCTAGGCACAAAGACGAAGCCCAGCTGGTGCGGACCAGTCTGTCTGATGCCACATCCTGTGTAGTGGGTGTGAAAGTTTACAATCGATGCTGAATTTGGCTTAAACACCAAATCTATTTTTATTTTTAACATGTGCATTCCTTCATTGGTATTGATTGCTTGGCTCAGTCCTTTTTGTTTTAAAGCAGGACCTTTTTTTTTTTTTTTTCTTTTTTTAGTAATGCAGGGTTACACCTGCTTCCCCGCTTTTTTCTAAATGCCGCACCGACATGAGACACTCTGTCCTCACTTTGAGGAAATTGCTCCCATTTTCCCCTCAAACACTGCTGCTTTTCACTACATCTAGATGGGTGGGGCCGATGGATTCAGGAGTAATTTTCCGCCCTTAGTCTGTTGCGATCACAATTTTTTTTTTGCTGCATGGGGGGGTTAATTATTTCCCATTACCTTAAAGCATGTCTTTTTGATTTGCTTTTAACAAGAACATTAAATCAATCCTTATCTAACCGCCTGCAGACCTTTATTGTGTTAAATCCTGTGTCTGGTTTGCTTCTTGTTAAACACTTTCATTTAATAAATGCCGAATGGTATTTGTGAGAGCTCGTCAGGGTGCTATTTTCTCTGCAGCACTTTGAGTGTCCATCAGTTTGACCCTCCTTTGAATACCAGCCATTTTTTTCTCTCTCCAACTTATTCTGCATAAGAGCCACTGTAGAGCAGCAATGGAGGAGTGAGGGAAGCTTTACACAAGACAGAAGGTCATGCGAACAAAAGATTTCCGATTTGCTTTTTATGCTATTTATGGAAAATGATGTGCAGGATATAAGATGGATACATGTGTTCAGGTCATTTTGATTAAATACATCTGGTAAAGGGATTGTGGGGTTCTGCTTGCTCTTGACCACGCAGAAGCTGTTGTCATGGCGATAAGCTTTGCCGACACTGCTTCAGCTTGTAACAGTGGAATACGCTGTGCTTTTTTTTTTATTTTTTTTTTTACCTATACCAGCTTCGCCCATTTTTATTATATCACATAAAAGTGTAATTCTCTCCAACCCCCCATTTATGGTGGGTTTATATAGGGCGTGGTCATGTATCCTCACTGCCGTCGTTACTGCATCAACTGGTGAACATGACTTAAGGGGGAACAGGGGGGAAGCACAATTTAATGATGCACAGGCCAGCATCCGTCAGGCCTGCTTCCTAGATGTTAAGGGAGGGGAGGGTTTGAAAAGATCAGACACCAGCTGGCCCCCATGACTGTGCAGATATATCGCTGCCTGACTCATTCATCTGCTGCTTCAAATGAGAGCTTATGGTTAACTCGCTGATGCACCAAGTCACCCGCAGGTCACCAAGAATTAATTCCTTTTTAGATACATCAACCTGCACCCTTTATATGAGCCCCGACCACCCTTATTTTATGTCCCCATTTTCTTTGGATTGTTTGATTTGGGTTAATCGTGAGCAGAATGATGCAGATTTCCTTGAAACTTTGTAGAGCACTGACTGATCAGCGCATTTTGTTACACTATTTTTTTTTGTAAAAATTGCCGTCTTTGCAAACAAGAGCTTTTATTGAAAGTAAAAATGTTCATTTATTAATTTCATTCATCTGTTTTACATTGGTTTATGCCTGGAGAAATTAAATCAAAACCGAGGTACCACTTTTGGCCTTATTATGCATTTGACCTAATTGCTTCTCGTATCCAACTGTATCTCATATCCAAGATCATACTGTCTATGTTGCCCTATGCCGCCTATTTGACGCTGGTCCTGGACCGTGTGACAAACTTAACGCAGCAGTTAGGACTTTGTTTGGTATCAGTCAGAATGCATAAACACCTTAGCCTACATTACTCACATCAGTTGCAAGTCTAAATAGTGCTATTCTAGCTTTAATGGCACTTGAAGACCAAGTTCAACAGTTTAGACACAGGAAGTAAACTATCAGTAATTGCTGAGGCATGATGGAGAAGGGGTAGGATTGAATCAAGTCAGTTTCTTCCTACTTTTCGAACATTTTGAATTGCATAAGGGTAAACGTGCTGTTCCTCAGTGTAACTTGTTAAACATGTTTGAAACAAATATCAATTTACCCCCAAACTGCTCCTGCTGTTCTATAATTGATTCATTTTTGTAATTTTTGTAATTTTTTAAAAAGAAATCCAATACAAAGGTCATTCCACCAAAATCTGGTATTTGCTTGTAGGAGCTCTCTCAAACCTTCCTTTTTTGCATTTCAAATCTTAATTTCTGCACCACCCCAACTCTAAAGCATTTTAATTGTTAAGACACTAAGCTGACGATAATTGAGTTGAGTAACAGAGCTGAAACTAACAGGAGTGAATTTGTATCTTAAAATTAGCAAATACATCAGTACTTTTGCTTATGAGTTAATTGGTTCTGTGACGGTGCGCGTATATGGAGCCAGAACACTGCCAGTAAGATTTGGTATCCAAAAAATAGACATTGTAGAAAAAGTTGAATTGGCAGCGAAACAAGTTTTGGCAACAAATAAATGCAAACATTGAAAAAATACAATATTTTTGGTGGATATTTTCAATGCCAATATTCATATTTTTGTACACTTGTTTTTGTGTATTTCAAAGATTTTTATGATCTCTTTTTGTGATTTAAAAAAAAAAAAAGAAGAAATTATCGGTTTTGCTTTTTAAAATTTTTTTTATGGTATCGAAATAATGGCAGCGTTTTAGCCAGCCTCTGGGCGGGGCTAAGTTATATATTTGTTAACCTAGCCATATTTTGAGGATGTAGTATAAGTGGTATAGAAATTGATAATGTATTTTTAAATGATCCATGTGTCTCCATATAGCCGTGATATTTGCCGAAACTCCGTAACAATACTTTGTTACATCTCCACGCGGAGAGAAAAGAGCGACTTTAAAATGTAACTAGCTGTATATATTCATTCAAACCATTTAACACCAGACATGTAAAGCTTGGTGTGACACGAGTAACCAATTTGTGTTAAAATATGAGACTTCGACTATCGTAATGTTCACCCTCTTGTTCCCCGGGGACGGAGCCTCATATCCAGGCTGTGGAGCCAAATTCATGCACGGAACCTTTTTCAGCGTTTAGAAGTAAAACCTTACATCTGATCAATCTTTTACACCTAAATAGGTGGACTCATGTCTTACGGTGTGTATTATTGTATTATTTTGACTTGTATAAACAATGTGTGAAACTACCGCTATTGTAGTTAATTGCAAATACAAAATAGGGTAATACTCAGATATCCTAAATGATATTCCACATATTTACATTTGAAAGTACATCCTACAACATATTTTTAAAACATCTGCTATAATGTAGAGCTGAGGGATTATTTAAAATTAATTAAAAGAAATAGGCTGGACTTTTAGAGAGATTTCTATTAACAATTTCATTAACACTTCTTTAAAACTAATCTGAGTAGTACTTTGTGATGTTGCTGTATATAATTCAACAAGAAAGACAGACTATCTCTGCCTTTTGTGGAACATCTGGATTTCCTTCACAGGTGTGTTTCTGAGAAGACATCCAACTACAGAACATCAAGTGAGTAAAGCTGATGGTTGACTGCCATGTTACATTTTAAGTAAAAAAATAAACTCATGTAATAAGTTCTCTATAAACTCTATCATTACTAATAAATTAGTAATTGCTTTGAAGTACGGCTGTCAAGCGTTTAAAATATTTAACCACGATTAATCACATTTTGTTCATAGTTGACTCAAAATTAATCGCGATTAATCAGATATACATACGTTTTCATCAAGTGTACCCTAAAAAGATCATTTTCAAGTTTTAACACTATGAATGGACAATTTGCTTTAATGAAATGTATTTTAAACTTTATGCTAATACAATTTACACATATTCCTCAACTGATGGACCAGCATTTATTTAGGTGCAAATATCACAGAATAACATTTCAAAATATCTCTGACAAATGGGGATGGGTACCTTTCACATTTAAATCCATACAGTACTCCTGGTACCTGGGAATCGATACTGGTACTCAACGGTACCGATTTTTAGTATTTAGTGTGTGCATGTGGTAAAAAAAATGTTTGTAATAATTAAATCTTGAAATGTTTAAATGTAACATTTTTTTTTCTCTTGATCGATCATCAAATATATCAAAACAATATCCAATTATTTGTATAGTAACATGTTTGCAATTGTTTTGCAAATTTCTTCAACATAAAAACACTTAACTACAACAGTGCAGTTGTATTTTCTTAGTATTGCACAAAATACAACCCGGCTCTACGTACTGCTTACTTTTTCAATCTGGAAAATGTGATGGTGGTCCATGGAGGCAATTAAGTTTAAAACAAATGAGCAAAAGATGATGGGGAAAAATAAAGACAATATTTGTTTTATTTTTCCAAAAGTATTAAACTACAAATTAAAGTGAAGCCAAGACTTTTCATCAAGATTACAAAGTACAGTACAAGGAACAGAGCTGATTATAACTAAATGCAAGGCTCACATATTCTAATACCAAATTTTAACGCCATCATAAAAACATTTGAAACACACAAAAACAAAAGTGTACAAAGTGAATAATTAGTGAATGAATGAATATTGGCATCAAAAACTTCCACCAAAAATATTGTATTTGTTCAATGTTTGTATATGCCAAAACTTGTTTTGGTGCCAATACAAGTTTTCTTACAATGTAAAAAAAAAAAAAAAAAAATTTCGATACCAAATTTTACTGGCAACCTTCTGGCTCCATACTCGTAACCCAAAATACTTCTCAAATCAATCGACCTCATTAATATGAATTGAATTTCATTCAACACATGCTTTTGAATAAGAAAACCAAACTTCTAGGTATGACGTAATGGATAAAAACTATAGAATGTACTACAAAATACAGCAATTTCATCAAGTATGTACTCATGTACAGAATTTACCTACAGTTTATCAATTTACAATTTATCTACAGTATCTACTGCTTCTCGGTCAAACACCACTTCTCCATATTTGCATGAATATTTGTACGCCCTTTTTAGAAAGTATTTTAACGCCCTTTGCTAGCCTTATTGTATAGCATATTATAGCCTTTATTGAGTCAGCTACACATACTCTGTCATGTTTTTTGAGGTGTTTTTTCTTTAATTCAATGAATATCATCCGCTGCTTGTTCTCAATACTGTATAAACTCACTTGCTTTGTTTCTGAAACAAAATTATGCCTTGCTAGCTATTGGCTGAACACTCGTGTGAGATACCTGATGTTTTGGTGGGATCATGCGGGACTCACTGACATTTACGAAGCCAACTAGCAGTTGGGAGGCTCGTAAACCTGAATTTTTGCCCGCAACCTTAAGCATACGTTGAGGGACAGCTTGTAGCCATAAAAACTTGTGATCTGTGGCACTTGTCAGCTGAGGTACCATTGTATGTGAATTATAGCCATCCAGCATGTTGAAGCTAATCTTTTACAGTTAATTTGATCATGCTATTATGCATTGTATTTCCTAGGCATGCAAATCACACCTATTTTAGTGGAATGGCCAATTAACAGTCCTAGTATTGGCAATTTTACAACAAAATCAAACCATACCTTTTGTAACATGCATTTCATTACTCATTGCCCTAACAAATTCTTATTTTGCATTTTTGATGCAGGACCACTAATGACAATATTAGGACTTATAATTCAGTGCCTTTGACCTTTTTCTGTGGTTTGTCATTTGGGTGTTGCAAAAAAAAATCAAAACTTTGCATGTAAGTATATAACGTTAAACGTACATTGTAATGGATCTAATGCATGTCCTGAAGCGGGCAATCTAATGGGCACCTAACTTTACATAGATAGGGATCCTATTTTCTTCCTAACTTTAAATGCCGAAAATGTCTTCTCCCCCCGCCCCCTTCTTATCCTTACTTGGCTACAACTTGACCCCTATCAGCCAGTCGCAGTCACCGGTCAGTTGGGCTGAATAATTCAGTTGTCATTTTTGGGAGGTCATGCGGCCCTTGACAGCTGGTGAGGCAGAGATTAGGGAATGGGTTGGATGGTATAAAGTGTGATGGGGGTTCTCTAAGGAACCTTCTCAATATATAAACAATCAAATGTGCACACTATTAAAAATAAAAAAACAAGGTCTGTTGATTGTGTGGCGTGGTTTCATGTTATCTGCCTGACCGCCACAGGGTTAAGTGTATTTGACTTTTTTCCACGTGGAAAGATACTTTCCAAGCTGGTTTCCAATTTCATGTTTCAAAGCAACTCTTGGCATATTAGGAGCAAGCAAAAATGTTTTCCACAATTGCTGCAACTGTAGACAGCTGCCAGACCTATACACAGTGGATGCATTATTCATATGATCATTTATGTATACACTGTATAAGATGATTTGTAAAGAGCAACTGGATAATGTGCAATTTACTGTATATGATCCCTGGTGGCAAATGGGATTAGTCTAAGTGCTTTGCTTAAGAAGGTTGTTGTCATGCAGATAAACGCAGCTTATTTTTGTCTTTGTAGATGCTCTTTACTGAGTCACCTTCTTCATCCTGGAGGTACTTTTCAATACTTTTTTGACTTGACATGGTCACAGGAAGTACAATTTGAGAAAACTTGAGGTTGATTCCTTAACAGCTTTGGTTTTGGCTCTAAAAAAAACCCAGCTTAGTGCCCTGGAGATACATTTTTCTCCACAGTCAAAAAAATATAATCAATTTAGTGTCCAACTCTATTTTCTGCCATTCATCAAATGCAACTATTAAACACTTATTTCAAAAACAAATGTGACACAAAGTGCTTTACAGTCATGAAAACAATGCCTTGATTACTCACCCCATCATCAGTAGACAAACGGAAGCATGGCTATAATTTAGGACAGTTGTGTATTATTTCTAATTAAATGAAGATGAGGATTTTTTTTTTTGCCATAATAGTGTCCATAATTTGACTTTTTTGAGAATTTTTCTTTTGGCTCTGTACTGTTATTTTTAAAAAAAAATTTTTTAACCACATTTTTATTGATATTGATACACATTTTGCGTTTTTAGAGCTGTCAAAAATGAGTTAAGTTATGTGATCATAGAAAATACAGCATTAATCATGTATATACGCATTTTAATCACACAATTTTAATCACACATCAATTACCTGAACCATGGATGGTTACCCAAAAGGCAGGGAAGGTTCTTAAACGGTCAGGGACTGACCGTCAGTGATCAGATCAATGCATAAGTGGGTGCAAAGATGGGTGAGGACTCGACTGTTGTCCTCAGTGGCAAATTTCACTCTGAAATAAAACCTGCTGGTACTTGGATAAAACTGTTGGCAAGTTTTAAGCAAATACATGATGTACATTGAAGTAAAACTTTTTTATAAATGGTCTGACAATAAAATTGTATTTGACAAAAATATTAAGGGCTTTGTTTAAGTTGATTTAAATTATCCAAGCAAGTAATAACCTTGATAAATCAAATATGATTAATCCAATTTTAAAATAATCATTTGACAGCACTACTTATAGTGGGTAGGTCACCAAATAGATGTGACCCCACCAATGGTGGGGCAGTTTTCATTTTACCAGCATATTCCTGCTGAGAGCTTAAGGAGGCAGTCTTTAGGATACCCACTTGATCTCTTTAATGAGCTCTGCTCTTAAAGCTATTTAAACAGCCGAGTCTTAGCCACCCCTCCTGGCCCATTTCTCTTCCAGTGGCTGCTCTCTGGAGGGAATTGTGTGCTTCCATTTTATGATAAAAGGTGTATTGCTCTTCTTGCCATGCAGCAGTTTCTGGCTCTTGCTTGTAGTCATAATAAAATCACCTTACACGTTCTGTAAATTAGCCATAGCTAGCTAATTAACATTTGATCCCTGGAGTCAAAGCACTGTCTTAAGTGGATCAACCAGGCCAGGGTTTTATTCTGGTTTCCATGATGGGCCAAAGTGTACAGCTGTTGGATGCCATGCCACTAAGTCACCACCACACACTTGTAACTTGTTGGCCAAGACAGCTGCTGGGTGGGACCTTCCCAAATTATTTGCAGCTCATAGTTTGGATGCGTATCACCAAATGTGCCGCTATACCAAATGTGACACTACGGGGTCGTCCATCATGCCACATGTCCATGTTGTGGATTTGTTGCGTCTACAACATCCACTTGTGTGGCGTTTTATTTCAAATATGTAGTCACAGTGGCGTCTTTATGAGTTCTAATAGTGGCTGGAGTAAGTTGCATACCAAAAAAACTACAGAACTCTTAGGTCTGTATTTGTATTCCAATAGCAATTTGCTAAACCGATGCAGAATTAGTTTTGAGCTTCTAATCAAAGAAATTTCTCCGATTCATTTTTACTCATGTAAGAGTTTCAGCATGAACAGTTTTAAACCAAAACTTGGATGTATGAACATTTTGTATTAAAATTTTAATGTTTTATTCTATTTTTAAAAGCCATGCTGGCAATATTTGTGTATTTAATTATGTAAAACATGTGTCTCTTTTTTAATTCAACTAATTAAAATATTTCTAAATGTTTTTCTGTAAACATATTGGCCACAGTCGAACATTAAATATTGCTAACCAACTGCTGAAACAAAGAATTCTGTGACAACTCGGGACACGCACCGGCTACAGATGTTCCAATCGGTGTTTCTGATACCGATCACATGTATTACTTGTAAATTTTTGAAAAAAATTATGTTGAGTTCCATTGACAATTTAACAATAGCAACACAATATATAAGCTAGCTCCTTGTCTTTTATTACATGTAATATTTTGAGCGAAACAAAGTCAATACTAGACATAAACTATTACTAATTTAAATCATTTGGTTTTTCTGTGTTCAGGAAATTATTTACTTTTAATATAAATTAAACATAAGCAAAAAATATTCTGAGAATCTAAAAATTGATATAGCCATCGATCGTATACTGATACTACCTTTGGTATCAACACCACCATTTTACGGATCGATCCGCCTTCTTGGGTGTCATGTACTGACTGACAATTCTGACACACTCATTGATATATTATCCTCTCAAGACTCTTATTAGTGTAATTGTTACTTTCCTGTTTATCTTACTTTCTGCTGTAACATGGTTCCATCTACACTTCCTAAACTTTACCAAGCACTTATTTCTTGTGGCGTTTAAACCTAGTTCAGCAGTTAGCTTGGCTATTGGCATTATTCTCTGTGTGTAACATGGCTAGTCTCGTCCTCCAGTGATAATGATACTAAGAAATGCAGTTTTTTGTGTGTAATGGAGGTGATTATTAACTTAAAGGAGCGGCTCCACACTGTGTATGGAGACATAATTAGCTGCTAGCCGCTTGTCAGTCAGTGGACTAAAAAAATAGTGTCAGAGGCGATCTGCTTTAATCAACAATGGAACTTGTCCAGGGTGTACCCCGCTTTCCGCCCAAATGCAGCTGAGAGAGGCTCCAGCACCCTCCGCGACCCCGAAAGGGACAATCGTTAGAAAATGGATGAATGGGTACTCGCGTATTTTTCACCAAAAAATTGTCGATACTGATCGGTGATCGATCGATCGGCACATCCCTAGTACCAACATTGTTCCTTTGCTACCTTAACGTCCACTAGGCTGTTTTGAATGGCAAACTATGGGTTGTCAGACACTCACTGAGCAAATGACCTAAAACATTTGTTGATATACATTAACTTCATAACTGAGCTATTGCTCTGTAGTAAATATAAAATAAACATTGAAAGCAAAGTCCTGCATCTTGTGGGCCGCTAATCCCAGTCACCACTGGTTGGTAAAGTGTTTAAGATTTTTTACTTAATTGAAAGACATGGATTAAAAACAAAGGACAAAAATATTTTTTTTGTGTATGAATATGTTTAAGGTGCTAGAAAAGCCTTTTTACAAAGGAGGGGTAGTAGAAGGAATGGCTGCAGACATCTGTCCACTGTATGCAACACATTGATTCAACAGCTGCTGGGGACTGTGAAGTTGAATCATTCAACATTGCGACAAAGGTATAACACTGCACAACAATGTGTGTTCCAGTGGTGACACGCTGGCTTGGTATATATGCTGAATAAACCATCTATTTCAAAGGCGTTTGAAGATGGGAGAAAAATAAAATACAATTAAGATAATCCAAATGTGGATAGGTGCTTGGTTTTAATATTTTTATTGATACAACCACTGTTTTTCTTACCCACACAGGTTACTTGCCTTCAAGATTTCTTTGGAGAAGATGACGTCTTCATCGCATGCGGACCTGAGAAATTCCGCTACGCACAAGATGACTTCTCCCTGGATGAGAACGGTACTATATTTATTTATTTGCAGTAAAATGTATTTTGCTCCGTTTTAAAAGTATTAAATACTATTTTTAGGAGTTTGGTTTACAGTGGTGTATGAATGCAATGCATCTTTTTTTTTTTTGTAGCTAAATATGAATATTCCATATGTAGCTCTTTGCGTGTTAATGTAAGGAAAAGATGAGGTGTCAGAAAAAGGCCAATAAGGAGACAGACAGGAGGGAGTCTTATCTGCTGGCGCCAGCGGGAATAAGAAAAGGTAGAAGAAGAAACCATTAATCTGCCCGGTGACAGGTTGAGGCCATAGCTGATGCGTCACTACTGATACTGCACAGAAATGATAAACCAATCCTCTTAGTCTCTAAAATCCCTTTTTTGTTGTTTTCCGAAGAGAATCACCTCCAAATATAAGTAGCTGTATCAAAAATTGTGCTTTTTTTTTTTTTTTTTTTTTTTTTTTTTTTTTTTTTTAACAAAGATCATAATGCTCACTTTAGCAGGTGCACCTCCTTGGTATGATGCAGTGCAGTTCTGAGCTGTGAACAATTGCATGGGAGGAAGGCTAAGATGGAAAGAAATGCTTTAGATTAATGTAGGACATGTACAGTAATTGGCAACTAGAGAGGATTTTTTTTATGTAGAGTTTCTGCTAGCAAAAAAGTGCCAAGCTTTGAATCACCTTTTTGTGATTCTTTATCTGCCTGTTATTGAACGAAAGCATGCTCAGCACAGGCTATGCTTCATGGGCCAGGTTGCTAAGCAACCAGTAGCCCTGAGCAATACTATCATTTAACCACATTTTTGAAAAACACTGAAAAGCTTTGTTGAAATAAACCATGAACACATGCCGTCAAACTTATTTTCTGCTGTTTAGTCACGTACCTATTTTGGATTTTGTGTATTTTCTGCTTCCCAGCACCCCAAAAAACCATGGCATGTTTATTCCACACAAATAACATGAGTTTAGAACCGAACCCTTGATTTCCAAACAAACTCTTTCCACGGGTCTTCTGTCATCACTATGCCAGTCTAGTTATTCAAATATTTAGTTAACACGTGCTGGTGTTTTGTCATTGCAGAGTGCAGAGTGATGAAGACTCCCAACAAAGTACTGCGTGGTTCAATCAAGAGTCCTTTATCCTTTCAACGCTGCAAGTCTCCCGCTGAATCAAGTAAGCTTTTTTTTCTTAACAAAATTAATTTCTAATATTTTCATATTAGGGATGTGCCGAGCGATCGGTCATTGATCAGTATCATCCGATTTTTCATGAGAAAGTATGTGATTGCCAATTAATGCTTTTTAATGCTGATCATAAACGCCGGTGCCCTTTGGCTGACACCATTTATTTTTAGTCTCCCGCTAACAAGCTTTGTATTGCTATGCAGTGTGGTGCCAGTCCACTAAATTAATCCCCTCCGTTGCGACAAACTGCATTTGTTAGTATCCATGTCTCGTTATCACTGGAGTTCAATGCTAAACATGTTACACACCAACAGCAAGCCAGCAGCAAACATGCTAATAGCTAAGCTAACCGCAACGCTAGCTTCAAACAACACCAAAAAGTAAGTGCTTAGTGAACTTTAAGCAGTCGAGATGGAACCACGTTCAGCGGTAAGTAGAAGATATTACTAGGAAATTTACAAAAATAGAGTATAGAGAAAGAATACCATAACTGTTGGTGTGTCAGCATTGTCAGTCAGTACACTTGTAAGAGAGCTGATCTAGTCATACTTTGGTAGTGTTGATAACAAGGATAGTATCACTATGATTGATACTAGAGCAAATATCCTCAAACTGTGGTATGTGTATTACTAGTGGTACATGAGCTCCACTAGTGGTACGCCAAAGAATCACTTGATTAAAGCAGTGTTTTAATTTTCTATATTCAAGCGGTGTTACTGTTCAGTGTGTTTAATGTTACAATGGCCAAAAATGTTAAATATTCTTGTTCAGTAAAACGTCAGCCTTGTTTGTAATGAATACTTAGGCATATTATGCGACTGTATTTTAATGTTGGTCGTTATGGTGGTACCTGAAGAGCCAAGTTTTTTCTGTGGCGGTACTTGGTGAGAAAAGCTTGAGAACCACTGTACCAGAGTGATTTGATATTTTTTTTATTTTCTCCAATGTTGTTTTTTAATGTTTACAAATTCAGGAGGACTTGAGGGCAAAACAAAGGTGTGCTTTTGTTTAGTAATTGTGTACTATTGACTTTGTTTTGCTGAAACAGTTGTATGTGAATAAGGAACTAGTTTAAATGGACAAAGATAACAAAATGACATCCCATAATTCAGGCAAAAACAGCCTCATGCCGTTTGACTGATATTTAACAAACACTTGATCATCTCCTGCAGGCAACTGCTTGAATCGTTGAAGGAAAAACACCAGCTGTAACAATTTCTGGCATTTTTCCCAACATGATGCTAATTTCATCTTCTTTGCTGTGAAATCACAGTGGATGTGTGACTGCAAGCCACAGAGCAGGTGTACGTGTTCAATCCCCTGCAGGGTGGATGACAATTCCACACAATAGAAGGGTGTTGAGTTGGGGGTTGGGGGTTCCCGTCCTTTTAGCTGCTTTGATTGGTTTATTGATTAGCGTTGAACGGGAATGCCGTGCAGATGTCGGGCCAGCTGTTTAGAATTACATTAGTTGGATTGTGCATGTAAACTGTAACCTCTGTGTCTCAAATATCCTCATGCTGGATTAGATTTTCCATGGAGTATAAATTCTTTAAGAAATCGAAAGCCACACTTTTTTGAGGGGAATTTTAGCTGCACTTGCCACTGGCATAACAGCGTTGCGGTTTTTAGCGTCTGCTTCTTTTGAATGACACTTCTAGGAGACAATGCTGTCATTAAGTGGTTCCATGAAGCTTGCATGCTGTATCAACAATGAAGCTTTGTTCAAGTTGTGTTTTTAATAGACTTAGTGGCCACCTGGCTCTTTTTAGTGCATGTTGACAAAAGAAAGAAGCCCTTATAAAGCCCTTCTGTTGCTCTTTCGATGTTAACACACAAACTGAATCCTAGCATTGGGAGGACCAAACAAGTGCAGTTTAACCTAAACTTGTTTTGGGTCTGCCCACGTTCAAGTCTATTTAGATGTGCACCGCTTATTTTCAATTGACATTTGGAGCTTCGAGGTGTTCAATTTGTACAGCAACTCCCTAAAATCAAACTTTACTATTGACGACCAAAATGAGGCTAGAGCAGGGGTGTCAAACTCATTTTAGCTCAGGGGCCGCATGGAGGAAAATCTGTGCACACGTGGGCCGGACTATTAAAATCATGGCATTAAAACTAAAATAATGCCATGAATAGAACAAACACATTCTGAAAATATTACAATAAAAATATTTAAAAAATACCGGCAGCGGTAAAGTTTAGATTCATGAAGGAAAGAAGAAAGTGAATGAATGTTTATAACTGAATACATTTACATATGCATACAAATGTTTTCTTTTGTATTTTTTTTTTTTTAATGAATTAACGTTTATGACATTGTTCCTAAACAATATAGAATGTGAGATATAACAGGATAATGCATACATTTATAATTTGTTTTCAAAACGCTTACAAAAAAGTGGAACCCCAAAAATTTACTGTGGGACCCAATTTTTTTGACTTGATGGGGTCCCTGGGACCCCATTTTGAAATTTCCTAGCGCCAACACTGATGGAGTGTTGGTCCGTTCAAAACAGCAGCAGGCAGCTGTGGCCAGCGGGCCGGTTCTAATACGAATCAAATATAATCCCGGGGGCCATAGATCATTCATTCGCGGGCCGGATCTGGTCCACAGGCCTTGACTTTGACACCACTGGGCTAGAGAAGGACCAACCATGTTGCTTTACGTTACGCAGTATTGACGAACAATACATTTTCAGTACATCGTATTACAAGTCAAAACATCAAGTCATCTGCAACTGAATATGATATATTGTGATATCCATATGCCCCGCCCTTACGTGACTTTTTACCGCCTTCCTCCTCTCGCCCTCTCAGCCAATGGGACGGGCTCCAGCAGCCAGATTTCCACCCCCGTCTCCAAACACTCCCCCACCTCCACTCCAACCAGTCCTGGGCTCAACGACAAACAAAAGGTACACGCACACACATCCTCTTATTGCCTACTGATGCTGAGATGCTATCTAAATGTTTCCAGGATCTGTACCTGCCCTTATCACTGGATGATGACGATTCTGTCGGGGAGTCTATGTAGACTCTCCTCCTGTCTGGCTTTCCACATCCTCTAAGAGCACCATCTTGCGGTTGAGGCAATGCACTGATGCCCTTTGCTGCTTGAAAACACAAAACATTGTATTTCCCTCCTTTTTTTTTAATCACCAAAACATTCATCACAAAGATTTCGCACTGTTTAAAAAAACACAAAAAAATCACTTTAATTATTGGACGCACTCTTTTTACACTACACGATTCCAAGCAGCAAATGGGTGATTTTAGGTGACAAATCTGTAAGCTCTTTTTTACGACTTTGTGTGTCTTGCCCTGGGTGCATCCTTCCTAACTTTGCTGTAAATACTGTGTACAGTTCTCATATCCTCCTGGTTTTTCGCTCGCCATTGCTGTGCTTCCATAACACTGTTGTCTGAGGGGGGACAAAGTGTGGAAAAGGCAACTCCTAGATCGAATATGGTGATAAAGATTCTCTTTATTGGCTCCAAACAGTAAGTAGCAGGCTATATATGGTTAGTGTTGTGCATGAGACATCATTTTAAGGCTTTAGGTGCATCAGAAAAGCTGATTTGAAGGACCTAACGGTGCATAAGAATGACCAAAGTTCAACTCTTTATTGGGCCAATCAGTACACAGCAGTTATTTTCA
The DNA here is from genome assembly GCF_033978685.3 of Nerophis lumbriciformis. Taxonomy (NCBI): domain Eukaryota; kingdom Metazoa; phylum Chordata; class Actinopteri; order Syngnathiformes; family Syngnathidae; genus Nerophis; species Nerophis lumbriciformis. Next base: position 19,993,041 of record NC_084556.2, on the reverse strand, counting down.
AATTAACAAATCATAGATGAATACATGATAAAGCAAAGCCAAAGTGTTGCAGGATTTATAAAAAGGGGATTTATTTGAAAATATTCCATAGGAGGGAGGATTACTTGATGCATGTTCTGTTTATGACTCGCCTGGCTTTTAATATTTTATAAAGTTTAATTTATATTTAAGTGTATTTTTGATTTTTTTTCTACTCTTTCCAATGTTTCGTGTGCAGCTCTTTTTAAAAACATATTAAAGTGAATGTTGGGTTTTCCCCCCAAAATATTCTAGTGAAGAGTTTTTTCAGGTTTTGCAGGCCATCAAGCCTGAGACTTTTCGGATTGGATGACACTGAAGCACAAACTGCTGCGGGCACTTTGAATGTCAGCATACAGTAGAATACCACGATTACAAAGCGTGACCACAATTTGTGCTGCTTGTGTAGCAGCTTTTCTCTTTTCAATCGAGCATCTATGCATCTAGATGGAAGGATGGTGAAGAAACGTCCTCGCAATTTGTCGTAAAAAGTGTTGCGTCCTTACTGTCGACAAGCTTCATCGCCATCATGTAACAGCCCGTCTGCTGTCATTGTATTGATACAAATGTGTTTATGCCACCAGAGAAGATTTACAATTACAAAAAATGTATTTGAAATAGAAAAATATTTTCAAACAAGTTTCAGTGCAAATTATTTTTGGTCGTTTTTCTGTTTCAGATATTTTGTTCCAAAAATACTTTTGGTGTTACATTTATTTTTTGGGTTCAATCGTCATTAAAAAAATAAAGTTTAGGCACCCGCAAATTTGATGGTCCTAACCAAAAGGATTTAGCTGCAGTTTGCTTTTTAATTTTTTTTTAAAGACCCCCAAAATTAAAGTTGAGTCCTACCCAAAAAAAGATTTGCAACTATAAAATGAATTTGAAATGAATCAAAAATAGCCTCAAAGTATAGCACTTTTTTTTTTTATTGCAAGTATTTTTTTCTGGTTGCAAATCTTTTATTTATTTTTTATTTTTTTAGTTACGACTCAACTTCAGGCAATGTGACCGAAAAAAATAATTTACAACCACAACTTTGTTTGAAAATATTTTTTATAATTTCAATTTTTTTTTTTTTAAACAACCCTCCAAATTGAAATTGAGTTATAACCCGAACAAAAAATTGCAACACACTTTTTTTGTTTTTCAAATATATATTTGTTATTACAAATCCATTTTTATTTTTGCAAATCTTTTTTGATGGTGTTTCAAATCCATGTGGCGTTTGGCTGCACAAAAATACAGTGCTCTTCCCAGTTTCTCCCCATATATCATTGCAACCTATGTCCAAAAGAGGGCGCCGTCGCACAAGTATTCGCCCACCAAAGTTGTTTATTCCCTCGCATTCGCTTTTCCTACCGCTTTGTTTCTTCAGCATATACACAACAAACATGTCTTGTGCAGATGGCCACCACCATATTGAATGGCTGACATGGTGCCTTTTTTTTGACTACTGCTTTTGCTTAAAAAAATCCTAAGGTATGCTCTTTTTTTTTTTCCTCACCACTTTGTAACCTTGTTTTCTCAAATATAACCTTAAAACACGCTTTGTTTTGTAGAGGCACTTCATCAGTGTACATAAATACCTTCCTTGCAGCCCCCTTTTTATATTCCACTTATCCCTTTTTTCCATTGAAGAATTTTTACAACATTGTTTTATTAGTCTTTTGCAATGTCACAGTGGCTTGTTTCAGTGCTCCATTTAATGTATTAACTGGTATCTTTTTTGCAAATAAAACCGTTTTAGTTCACCTGTTTCCATTTGTTATACCTTCCTTTTTAAGACCGTAGCACATTAACTCTTGCAGTACAGAACATTCACACTATTTCACTGGCAATGTGGTGCATGTGTATAGTGACGCTGCCCTGTTACTGTGTTGATGTTTCATAATGGCGCCATCTGCTGGATTAAACACCCTAAATTTGACCTGCAAAACAAGTTTAAAGCAATATGCACCTAGACACTTTGAATATGCACCTAGTCACAGCTTTTTTTAGTGACTTCCAGCAAACGGAGGGACTCATTTTGAATATTACCTCCAGGTGGTGATCCACGGCAGGTCAGCCTTCTTAAAGGAACATGCACTATAGACACTTTGGGGGAAAAAAACCAAATCAGTTTAGTTAACGTTTTTTTAAATGCAAAACTGGTCTATGAGCCAAATGGTAATAGGAAATTAGTATTTTTGGCTCTATAAGATCCAAATAATTCCACATGTGTAAAATCGTTATTACATGTGTGCGTCATTCGTGCACAATTTAATTCTACTGAGACAGATTTATAAATAGATGAAATAGTTCAGTTTTGTGCATGTAGAGGTCAAAATTATATTTTATCACCATGGCAACCAGAAATCTGACTCGCAGAGAAACTACAGGTATTCTAGATCAAAGGCTGCCTTGAGAAAAAACCTTCATGGTTTATGATTTACAAAGTCATGTCATATATTTCCATGTTTTCCATAAAGGGATTAAATAAATATAAGCAATGTTGTATGGCTAAAGCACAAATTAAGTGCCCATTCATGGCAGTGTCTGAGTTCTTTAACGCATACAGTATGTTGTAGAAATAGGACACTGGTAAAGCAAACTCAAGCACCAGAAATTCCATCTCAGTAATGTCTTTTTTGTAAAGCACATATTTGCAGCCACAGTCACACGATGTAAATGGAATGTCTTCATTTGCACATTGTGTGCATTTTTGACAATCGCAAGGGTATTGTGCACTTTTTTCATATTTTATTTATCCTGGAATATTGTACACCGTCAATCATGGTAATCTGCTGCTATCTGCTGCTTTAAAAAAAACATGCGTTGCAAATGAATTTGTTGGACTTTTTTGTGGGGTCAGGTCTCAGTTTAAGAAAAGAAGATAAATGCTTGCATCCTTTTTGGTATGAAAACCTAATGTGTTTTCATTGTGAAGTATTTGTTTTTATAGCTAAAGTTTTTGTATTTTTGTTTTTAATGTTTGAAATACACTGCTACCACTACTTATGTGACAAAATATAAATACATCTTTAAATAATTACCTAAATGAGTCAATTATAATTAGACATGCTGTGCATTTATTTATTAAAGTACATGTAATTATTTTATTTAATTGAGGTATTTTAATTTCATGATTTAATTATTTCATGACTTAATAATTTAACTATTTAAAATAAATGTGAAGAAATGTATTTTAGTTGATTTTTGTAATTTCAATTATGTTATATAATTGAACTTAAATATATGTTAACGTTATATTAACGTTGTTACCCTAGGGTAAACTAGGTATAACACATAGCACACTGACAAAGCTTAACCTATTGTTACTATAACAATCTACAAGGTTAATGTAGGTTGCTTCTCTTTCTCCCCCTCCATTTTTCTGCATTCTTTCATATCTCAAGTTATCATTACGTATATGTATTGTTGCATTTGAACAACTCTATTGTTGATAATAAAGGTAAAGTATTGGTATTGTTCATTATCAATAGCGCTATTTCTATTGGTATTTGTATTGCTCCATTTGTAGTGTAATAATGCTCATTGTCATTTCTGTATTATTTTTATTTTCGCTAACTGCTTTTTTTGCTATTACTTTTACCATCATATTTGTACATGTCGTATTTGCTGATGTTGCTCTACTGTTGTTGTTGTTGTGTTTGCTGTTGTTGTTTTTGTCTCTCTGTCTAATCCCCCTCTTGTCCCCACAATTTCCCCCTCTGTCTTATTTTTTTCTCTCTTTCTATCCCCTCCTGCTCTGCACCAAATGATAATATAAATACATTTAATAAAGTCAAATACAAATAAGGCAACAAGAGAAGTATCCTACACTATTTTGTAAAGTAAATCTGAACAGCCGATATGGGCATCTACATCAACTATATGATTTGCCTGAGAAGCTGCACAGGACAAAAAAATTAAATAAAAAAAAAAAATTATATATATATATATTAATGGAATAAGTACATTAATTTAATCTTGTTTTAATAAGTTTATACTGATTTCATTTAAATATCATGATTTAATTATTTTACAATTATACATTCTAAGTAACTTATTTTTTATTAAAATATTGAAATAAAATGAACTGAATGATAAAGTACACTATATTGCCAAAAGTATTTGGCCACCCATCCAAATGATCAGAATCAGGTGTCCTAATCACTTGGCCCGGCCACAGGTGTATAAAATCAAGCACTTAGACATGGAGACTGTTTCTACAAACATTTGTGAAAGAATGGGCCGCTCTTAGGAGCTCAGTGATTTCCAGCGTGGAACTGTCATAGGATGCCACCAGTGCAACAAATCCAGTCGGGAAATTTCCTCGCTCCCAAATATTCCAAAGTCAACTGTTGGCTTTATTATAAAATATGGAAGAGTTTGGGAACAACACGTAAACTGACAGAGAGGGGTCAGCAGATGCTGAAGCGCATAGTGCAAAGAGGTCGCTGACTTTCTGCACAATCAGTTGCTACAGAGCTCCAAACTTCATGTGACCTTCCAATTAGCCCACATACAGTACACAGAGAGCTTCATGGAATGGGTTTCCATGGCCGGGCCAATTGTGTCTAAGCCATACATCCAGTCCAATGCAAAGCGTTGGATGCAGTGGTGTAAAGCACATCGCCACTGGACTCTAGAGCAGTGGAGACACATTCTCTGGAGTGATGAATCACGCTTTTCCATCTGGCAATCTGATGGACGAGTCTGTGTTTGGAGGTTGCCAAGAGAACGGTACATTTCGGACTGCATTGTGCTGAGTGTGAAATTTAGTGGAGGTAGAATTATGGTGTGGGGTTGTTTTTCAGAAGTTGGGTTTGGCCCCTTAGTTGCAGTGAAAGGAACTTTGAATACTCCAGCATACCAAAACATTTTGGACAATTCCATGCTCCCAACCTTGTGGGAACAGATTGGAGCGGGCCCCTTCCTCTTCCACCATGACTGTGCACCAGTGCACAAAGCAAGGTCCATAAAGACATGGATGACAGAGTCTGGTGTGGATGAACTTGACTGGTCTGCACAGAGTCCTGACCTGAACCCGATGGAACACCTTTGGGATGAATTAGAACGGAGACTGAGAGCCAGGGCTTCTCGACCAACATCAGTGTGTGACCTCACCAATGCGCTTTTGGAAGAATGATGGGAAATTCCTACAGACACACTCCGCAGCCTTCCCAGAAGAGTTGAAGCTGTAATAGCTGCAAAAGGTGGACCCACATCATATTGAATGGGATGGCACTTCAAGTTCATATGTGAGTCAAGGCAGGTGGCCAAATACTTTTGGCAATATAGTGTATCTAAATGTACTTTTACAATAAATGAGTGACACATCTAATAATCCAATTATAATTCATGAATGACACTTACGTAATTATTTAAAGATTTATTTATATATTTAATTTGTTTCATTAGATCCTCCATTGTTAGTATAAAAACGGACTTTGTCACCGTGCCCAAAATCAATTAAGTTATAGAATATTCTTATCAGTCACTGTCCTCTGTTTCAAACAATGTGGTATAACTTCAAACTGGGGGATGAAAGTTTTATAATCCTACAGTTTAGTCACATGTTTTCTCCGTTAGCGTTGCTGTGTACTTTAAAGGTGAAACCCATTTCCTTTGGCTCAAGGACCCATATACGCCCATAAGGTCAGAGGTCACCACCGGCTAGGTCCTGAGACAAATCGTTTTCATGTTTCCCAAATATTGACTGGAAGGTCTGCAACCCTGTGAGTCACAAGAAGGATTGGCCTGTTTGCCATCACTTTCAAACACAGGAGAGTAATTGGCGACCATGTTTGCTCTTGGATGACTTCTTGGTAGAAATACCACAAGTGGAATTATGATTTTTATCAGTGTGGGACATTTTGCACTTACTACTTGACCACTACTTGACCACTTCATTGGGTTCACCAATACAGGATGTATCAAAAATAATGCTCCTTCTTTAATGTGTTCATTTAACACATGTAAATCGTGCTACTTAGCATTATAAATGTATACACAGCTTTTAGTGCTCAAGACAATGTTTCATTATAACATCACTAAACAATGATCATTTGTAACTGTATCCAAAGGACAAATATGAGTAGTAATAATAATTAAAAGAAACAGGAATACCTTTGCACATTCCGAATTTTCATTGTATTATTTTTTTTAATTATGAGCTATAACACCGTTATTTCCACAATTCATAAAACATGTATATAATAAAATATATATTTATATTCATTTTGTTGGATATTATGATATATAATTAATTTACATTTTTGTATTGCACATAATATATAAAAAACAAAGAAAACAAAATAATTTTTCTTATCCTTTTATAAAAACATTTTGCCAAAAAATAACTTTGAATATTTTTATTAGTTTTTATTCACATTTTAATTATCTGTTGCTTGTCTTTTCTCCACTCTAGCACTTTAAAATTCAAGAAAATATAAAGTGCATTATAACTATATTTTATTGTTACTATATTATAAACTGTTGAATGAAATAGTCAGCATCCATCCATTTTCTACCACTTGTCCCTTTTTGGGGTTGCGGGGGGTGCTGGAGCCTATCTCAGCATATTTGACAAAATGTTTTTTTGTGTTTTTGCAGACCTCTAAATAATGTTTTTTTTTTACCTCAAAATTCAACAGACAATACCCCATAATGACAAGTTAAAAAAATATTTATTTATGTTTTATTGCAAATTTATCAAAAATAACTTAACAATCACATGTACATAAGTATTCAAAGCCTTTGCTCAATACTTTGTTGATGCACCTTTGGCAGCAAATACAGCCTGAAGTCTTTTTGAATACAATGCCACAAGCTTGGCACACCTATCTTTCCTCTTTGCAGCACCTCTCAAGCTCCGTCAGGTTGGATGGGAAGTGTTGGTTTTCATCCAGGATGTCTCTGTACATTGCTGCATTCATCTTAGTCTAGTCATGGAGGTGACCAAGAACCAGATGGTCACTCTGTCAGAGCTACAGCATTCTTCTGTGGAGAGAGGAGAACCTTCCAGAAGGACAACCATCTCTGCAGCAATCCACCAATCAGGCCTGTTTGGTATAGTCATGTGGCCAGATGGAAGCCATTTCTTTGTAAAAGGTTTTCCAAAATGCACCTGAAAGACTCTCAGGCCATGAGTAACACAATTCTCTGATCCGGTGAGACAAAGATTGAACTCTTTGGTGTGAATGCCAGGCGTCATGTTCAGTTCAGTTTCAGTTTATTTCGAACATGCAAACGATACAATGTAATACATCACATTTTTCCAGTTGTTTCATTACAGCACGTCCGAAAAGGAGTCGGAAGAAGCAGAGCTTATTTAATCCCACCCCTTCTCAGGTCTCAGCAATTTTATCCCATTTCCTTGTTCTCTGTAACAGGACAGGGAATAAATAAATAATAAATTAAACAGATATACCATAAGTAAGTAAACAAATAATAATCAACAATGGTTCAAGATATGCATCACAATTGTTCTTCTTCGTACTTTGTGAACACTTGTAGTTTGAACAGTCTCTTAAACAGAATCATATTGGTGCGTTGCCCAAGGACACAATGACCGTGGCGGGAATTGAACCTGAAACTCTCAAGTTGCTCTAACAAGTGAGCCACACTGCCCCAGAAGATGAATGCAGCAATGTACAGAGACATCCTGGATGAAAACCAACACTTCCCATCCAACCTGACGAAGCTTGAGAGATGCTGCAAAGAGGAATGGGCGAAACTGCCCAAAGATAAATGATAAATGGGTTATACTTGTATAGCGCTTTTCTACCTTCAAGGTACTCAAAGTGCTTTGACACTATTTCCACATTCACCCATTCACACACACTGATGGCGGGAGCTGCCATGCAAGGCGCCAACCAGCAGCCATCAGGAGTAAAGAGTGAAGTGTCTTGCCCAAGGACACAATGGACGTGACTAGGATGGTAGAAGGTGGGGATTAAACCCCAGTAACCAGCAACCCTCTGATTGCTGGCACGGCCACTCTACCAACTTCGCCACGCCACATCGTATTCAAAAAGACTTGAGGCTGTAATTAATGCCAAGGGATCATCAACAAAGTATTGAGAAAAGGCTGTGAATACTTATGTACATGTGATTTTTTTTAGTTTATTTGTAATACCTTTGCAAAATAAAATAAAAAATCCTGTTGTCATTATGGGGTTTTGTCAGTAAAATTTGTAAGACAAAAATGAATTTATTCCATTTTAAATCAAGGCTGTAACATAACGAAATGTGGAAAAAGTGAAGCGCTGTGAATACTTTCCGGATGTACTGCTTGTTTTATTATAACCTAATTAATAATCAATCCACAATGTCTGATACAAATAGGTTTAGTTTGCATTATCATCAATACCATCATTATGTATTATAAAATAATAATTTTTTTGTATACAACATTTTTAATCAGTCCAACAAAATAATACAATAATTCCAATTCCAAACCAAACACGGCCCAGCAACCTTCCGAATAGCAATCAACAGAGTAATTAAGAGGACACACAAACATGACACAAAACAATCCAAAGTAGTCACAGAAAAATTAATAACAACAGTATCAATATTACTAATAATTCCAACATAACAGTGATTAAAAATCCCTTGTCATCACAGCCATTAAAAACAAAAAAGAAGAATATTGTCACAGTGGCTTACACTTGCATCGCACCTCATAAGCATTGTGTTCTATATTTACCACGAGGATACAATAAGTTATATTTTAGGTTCGTTTAACAGTAAAAACCCATTTAAATATCGGATCCCATATTCCAATATATGACTCATTATCTAATCAAAATGCAGTTTTTTTTCTACTGATATCATCTCCATAGGTTTAATAATATAATTCTTATTTTTACTATATAAATTGTAATCTAGTATTAGTATGTCAGAAGAGAAATAAATAAGAATAATCTTGTTTAGTGTCTGATGTGAATCAAATTACATTGTGTATTCTACAAACCATTATTACTGTAAATAAACACAAGGATGGAGTCTGCATATTCATAAGCGTCTTCAGGTTCTTCTGCATCTTTTTCTCATGAACTTTGCATTTGAAAAAATGTTCCTTTTCATTTCTTCCTCAGCTCAGTCGTGATCCGAAAGATTTACTTGTTTCTTCTCGAGCCAGTTTGTTTATCTCCTGTGCGGATTTGTCGTATTTCTTTTGGCTGTGTGGAAACATTCTTCTTCTTTCGCTTTCACGGTTGAAGATTATCCCCAAAAAGAAGCTCCTGTGTGTTTTTTTTTGTGTGTGTGTGTGAGTGAAAGAGCTTCTTGTGCTCCTTCCAAACTCTGGACCAGACAACAGACTTCCTGTCAGTGCGTCTGCTTTACTACCGTTGACTTCATGTGAATGGCTTGTAAATGCCTTTATTGACCTTCTCTTTCTAGTCACAGCACAACAGTCCACAGTCTATATAAAAGCTCTAGAAGATACCATGCACCGATGCTTTATGGCAGCAATACAATTCAAACACCAACAGGTTTTGGCTTGTTTCACCTCCAGTGAAAAAGTCGCTAGTTGGTGTTCAGTTTCACTCTTCCCTCCTCTTTCTTCCCAGCTGCCTTTGAGCATGGCTGCTGCAGAGAGCTGCTGACCAGTCAGACCAGTTTTCAACATCGTGGCCTAATTACCACATTGGCTTTAGGGAGTTTGCATTGTTTAAAAGCTGCTTTTCAGATGGTTTCACTTCATGGAACGGAGAGACGCAAAAGTGGGATGTGTTGTAAGTCTTGATGGGCATTGGTCTCCGTACAAGAAGGACAACAAGACATCGCCACAGGTGAGTGTTACCTCGACTTACTTAGTCGTTACAGGTGGGCGATACTAGACGTTTTAATATCGATCCAATAACACAGGCCAGTATTGCCAAACTTTTTACTCTGACATTTTACAAAATGATTTAATGATTGTGCCTTTGATTTTATTGATCATGTTTAAAACAGAGAGAAGGATTAGAATTAGGGTTTAGACAAGCACAAACCTATTTTGAACTAACACACTTATTTGTCAACAATTGAATCCAACAATTTAAGACACTGGCTTTCATTACATATAAATAAATATTTCATCAAAATAAAGTAAATAGTGCAAAATAAGTAACCTACTGGTTCTCATTCAAATACCAAACCCAAAACCAGGGAAGTTGGCACGTTGTGTAAATCGTAAATAAAAACAGAATACAATGATTTGCAAATCTTGTTCAACCTATATTCAATTGAATAGACTGCAAAGACAAGATATTTAATGTTCGAACTGGAATTTTCTTTTTTTTTTTTGCAAATACTAGCTCATTTGGAATTTGATGGCACAAGTGGCAAAAAAGACTGAGAAAGTTGAGGAATGCTCATCAAACACTTATTTTTGAACATCCCACTGTCATGTCTTTGTGATCATGTTTTGTTTTAGTTATGTCCTGTTGGTTTAAGACTTTTTAGTTCCTGTTTACGGTTCCTGGTTTGGTCATCATGGCAACTTATTAGTTTCACCTGTCTCAGATGTTGGAATCACGCACCTGTTTGTAATCAAGAGAGAGTATTTAAGCCTGTCATTTTCTGTTGGTCGGCCTGGCGACATTGACTTCTGCTACCTCTGTTACGTCTACTAACTCTGTTACCCATGCTACGCTTGCTACCATAGTTTATGCTTCATGCCATGCCAAGTAAGTTTTGTTTTTCCATGTCACAGTTAGCGAGTTTTCCATAGTTTCTGTCCATGTGTCAGTATTTTTACAAAGCCACGTTTGTTCTCCGCCTTGTGCGCGCCTTTTGTTTGTTATTTTGTTAGAATAAAATTAAATGATGTACTTACCTTCATCCCATGTCCGATCCAATTCCTTTGCATTCCGGGAAAACAAACCATCCCACAGTCCACGTCGTGACACCCACAGGTCAACAGGCTAATTGGGAACAGGTGGGTGCCATGGTTGGGTATAAAAGTAGCTACCATGAAATGCTCAGTCATTCACAAACAAGGATGGGGCGAGGGTCACCACTTTGTGAACAAATGCGTGAGCAAATCGTCAAACAGTTTAAGAACAACATTTCTCAAGCAGCTATTGCAAGGAATTTAGGGATTTCACCATCTACGGTCCGTAATATCATCAAAAGTTTCAGAGAATCTGGGGGAAATCACCCCCAGATAAGCAGCAATGCCCGTTACCTTCGATCCCTTAGGCGGTACTGCATCAAAAAGCGACATCAGTGTGTAAAGGATATCACCACATGAGCTCAGGAACACTTCAGAAAACCACTGTCAGTAACTACAGTTCGTCGCTACATCTGAAAGTGCAAGCTAAAACTCTACTATGCAAAGCAAATGCCATTTATCAACAACACCCAGAAACGCCGCCGACTTCGCTGGGCCCAACCTCATCTAAGATGGACTGATGCAAAGTGGAAAAGTGTTCTGTGGTCCACATTTCAAATTGTTTTTGGAAACTGTGGACGTCGTGTCCTCCACAACAAAGAGGAAAAGAGCCATCCGTATTGTTCTAGGCGCAAAGTTCAAAAGCCAGCATCTGTGATGGTATGGGGGTGTATTAGTGTCCAAGGAATGGGTAACTTACACATCTGTGAAGGCGCCATTAATGCTGAAAGGTACATACAGGTTTTGGAGCAACATATGTTGCCATCCAAGCAACGTCTTTTTCATGGACGCCCCTGCTTATTTCAGCAAGACAATGCCAAGCCACATTCTGCACATGTTACAACAGCGTGGCTTTGTAGTAAAAGAGTGCAGGTACTAGACTGGCCTGCCTGTAGTCCAGACCTGTCTCCCATTGAAAATGTGTGGCGCATTATGAAGCGTAAACTACGACAACGTAGACCCCGGACTGCTGAACAACTTAAGCTGTACATCAAGCAAGAATGGGAAAGAATTCCACCTGAAAAGCTTCAAAAATTGGTCTCCTCAGTTCTCAAACGTTTATTACTGAGTGTTGTTAAAAGGAAAGGCCATGTGCCAACGTTTTTGCAATGTGTTGCTGCCATTAAATTCTAAATGAATGATTATTTAAAAAAAAAAAAAAAACAGTTTCTCAGTTACATTAAACATTAAATATCTTGTCTTTGCAGTCTATTCAATTGAATATAAGTTGAAAATGATTTACAAATCATTGTATTCTGTTTTTATTTATGATTTACACAACATGCCAACTTCACTGGATTTGAGTTTTGTACTATGTATAAATATATAGATTATATATACTTTGTATATATATGTATATATCATATGTATATTATATATATATATATATATATATATATATATATATATATATATATATATATATATATATATATATATATATTCTCCATGAGAAACAATGTAAACAACAAAAGTCCATATTTTAGTCAACATTTGTACACTTTCAACACAAACTTAAAGGGGAACTGGGCACATTTTTTGTAATTTTGCCTATCGTTCACAATCATTATGAGAGACACGAACACACGTGTGGGTTTTTATTTTAATTTTAAAAAGGATCAAAAAAACGCTTGAAAGATGCGGCTAATGGGAGTCACCGTTGTAAGCTTCATAGCCCTCTAAAACAACTCCAAAACCCTCCATCGACGTTTCATATACGCACTGCAAGTCTATATATAATGTAGAAACAGACTCCTTCATAACAATATGTAATATTTTTAACATTAACCGTATTTTGATCATTTTAATCAATTCCGGCACTGATTTATTCCGCGCATTAATTTCTGTTTCCATAGCAGCACACGTCTGACTTCTGGCAACATGTGTGTTCTTACTCCCGGAATCAAACACGAGTGTGTGTTCTAATCATGGCAGACTTGGTAACAGACAACAAAGACGACTATTTTTGGAAAAATAATGATTCATAAACGTATCTTTTGGACCTGAATGAATGGAGTATGAACTGCTGCTTATAGAAGCCAATACGAAGGAAGAGTGAGATGGTGGAACAGACGGAGGCCGACAGAGTGAGGTGAAAGCCACTCGAAGCTGCAAATGTGGAATTTGGACACAAGCTATTTCGACATAAATGGCGTGCTTACCCAAAATAAACCAGAAAAAACGTCCCAGGCCAGCTGGACCAGACGAACTGTCCATCGAGTGAGTCACTTTAATATCGATCTTGATACCCGCCTTCCGCCCAAATGCAGCTGAGATAGGCTCCAGCAGCCCCCGCGACCCCGTAAGGCACAAGCGGTAGGAAATGGATGGATGGATTATTAATATCTTTATATACCAGGGGTGTCCAAAGTGCGGCTTGGGCGCCTTTGTAGGTTTTTATTGGCCACCGACATGTGAAAATGAAATTAGTTCATTATTAATGAGGTCTATTAGATAAAACACTAACAACTAATTGCATTATCACCTATAACACAAAAGCTAAGACAACTGTTTCATTTCAAATAGCTTAGCATATTCTGATATGCCTTGAATTCCTTCCTTCGTTCTTTAATTTTTTTCATTTTGTCGCCCAAAGTGGAAAACGTTTGGACACCCCTTTTATGTACGGTACATATATATAATATTCGTTCTTGGGAAGCTGACTTTTTTCATCAAATTGAACCTTTTAAGTGGCCTAGTGTTTAGAGTGTCCGCCCTGAGATCGGTAGGTTGTGAGTTCAAACCCCGGCCGAGTCATACCAAAGACTATAAAAATGGGACCCATTACCTCCCTGCTTGGCACTCAGCATCAAGGGTTGGAATTGGGGGTTAAATCACCAAAAATGATTCCTGGGCGCGGCCACCGCTGCTGCCCACTGCTCCCCTCACCTCCCAGGGGGTGAACAAGGGGATGGGTCGAATGCAGAGGACAAATTTCACCACACCTAGTGTGTTTGTGACAATCATTGGTACTTTAACTTAAATTGTACCTTAAATAACTTGTTTACTATTTCCATACATCAACCTAATAAAGCGGCCAACCATGCATTTGGGAAATGTGTTTCTCTTACCAGAACTCAAATTCAATCGTAAACAACATTTTTTTTTTTTTTAAATAAATGCCAAAAATAGCCTGCATGTTGGCACGACCCTGGAACTCTAAAAGCGATAACACACATGCACACTTGGCACATGAACAAACACATTGTGTCCAGCGCCACTTAAGTAGCCCTTCCACCATGACTCTTTTCATTATCAAACCATTGCTCACCTGCGTCATGTGAGTGATTTCCCATAAATGGTGTAGTATGGAACAATATGAGAGGAAGGATATACAGTATGTATGTCGAAGAGTAGGAAAAGGAGTGTGTTGGACAACAGGCAAGGTGTGGCTTCAGCAATGCAGTGACTTTGTGTGGGAGGAGACACGCATACAGGCAGGTAAAAACACTCAGAAGCTTCCTCATTGTGGAGCAAGAAGGTGTAGGTTTCTACGAGATAAGGTACGGACATTTTTGAACTTCTTTCAATGAAATAAATCGATCAAGGAAGTGTCTTCTTCTAAAGGCACGTACCCCAAAGACCATAGACAACAGTTTGGTTCCATTTTGTTCACTAAGAAAATGAACAAAATGCAGTTTTAGAATAGCTCTAAAACTGCATTTTTGTCTCAGTAAACAACATTTGTTGGACACTCTTGTACTGGGTGTCTATTGAGCATGTGTACCTAACCTTGTGGCAAGTGTGCTACATTTTCCCAAGGGCCAGATTTTTTTCTCAGCAGGGGGTTGTTGATGTCGTCGGGATGTAACAATTTGAACATTTCATATCAACTTTTTTTTTACTTCCGATGCCGATATTGGAGCCTTGAATATCGACCGATACTGATATCAGTCCGATCAACACGAACCATAGCACATACTTGTCATTTTTGCAGTGTGGATTGTTAGAAAAGGCTTGATCAAGTGAAGTTACTCAGGTAACAATAGTATTTATGAAAAACACTAACCTTATGACAGTTTCTGAAGTGGAACAATACTTTGTTTTTGGCGACACCGATTCACTGAATTAAGGTCATAACGCAGCGAATGATGCAAACACGCTTGTTACTGGAAATTTTTTGCATATTTCATACTTGCTTATGTTGACAAATGCGCTGTTTTAGACTGCAATTTTGTATCAATTAAGGACACTTACTATGTCTAGCTTGTGTGCTGTTGTGTGCTCAGCTGTTGTGTAGCTGCTAGCTCATAGTAGCCTAAAACCTACCATGTTTCCTTTTCGTAAATGTATTGAGTAAAATACTTTAAACGTCCAATCTTGTGTGCTTATTGGAGGACATTTAGATTTTAACCGGCTGTCTAGTTTTGCATAAGTAAACATGCTGTAGGACTGCTTGCAAACTGAGATCTTTTTTCTAGCTGATATCTACTTAATTTTTTGCTATTATCGGACCGATATTCCACCTCAATATAAAATCGGAACACCCCTAGTTATCATTATCGTCACAATATTGTTGAATGTGCACAAACATACTTATACACACGCTGAAACTTATAAACCAAGTTTTATTTTCAAAACGTTAATGTGTCTTGCATTCATGTAAGCATCTAAGCTAGCTAGTGATTAGTGCGCTAGCTGCTTCTCTTGAAAATGTGCTAATCAATCATGTGTTTACTATACATACAATTTGAAAAGACAGACAGATACACTACGATTAAATATTTTTTTCATTTTTAATCGTTTTCTTTGAGACCCTATATTGTTTAATTTGCATAATTGACCTTGGAACATGTCATTTTTAAAAAATGCTAAAAAATATGTTTTATGTATTTATATTCGGAGGAGTGTATTGATAGCGGTCCGAATTTGTTGATCTTCTTTATTCGAGTCGTCTTCTTCTGCTGTTTTTTTATTGTGACGCCTACGCCTCGTTGTGGCCCCCTGCTTGGGTATGAGAAGTCTCGTGAAAAAGAATGGGGATGTTTATTAAAGTTAAAGTTAAAGTACCAATGATTGTCACACACACACTAGGTGTGGCACAAATTTTCCTCCGCATTTGACCCATGCCCTTGTTCACCCCCTGGGAGGTGAGGGGAGCAGTGGGCAGCAGCGGTGGCCGCGCCCGGGAAGCATTTTTGGTGATTTAACCCCCAATTCCAACCCTGCAAACAGGATGAGGGTCTCTATGTCAAATATATCTAAACAGAGGGCCTATCAATGTGCATTATAACAAAAACAATAACACTGAAAATATGGATAGATAGTTCAACTCATAATAACTATGATGTCAGTCGAAAAATCAATCAATCAATCAATCAATCAATCAATCAATGTTTATTTATATAGCCCTAAATCACAAGTGTCTCAAAGGGCTGCTAAGCATTGATAACGAGTCATATTTTGAAATATGGGATATAATATATGGATTTGTTTTAACTATTAAATGAACTTAAAATATTTATCTTTTTTCCTCTAATGGCTTAAGTGTGGTTATCAAGCTTATGACATACAACGTAAGTGTAAGACAGCGGGATTGTTGTAGTTGATGGTGATAGATAAGTGATAATAATAATAATAATGATATGTATTGTTTTTGTTATTGTAATTAATTATGTTTGTTGTTGTTTAATGTTTTTAATGACTATTATTGTTATTGATATTGTTGTTTTTACTATTGGTTAAAACAATAAGAAACAAACAGAGAGCACGTTGCTTAAATCCAAGTATATTTTGTCATTTCATGTTGAGTATTGGATTATAAATTCAGAATGAAGGGGTCAAAGCGGTGAAAAGTTAAAATATGTTCATTCCCCTGAGGGGAGAGCTCTTTTAGTCATGTGGTGCATGATCTAGTAGACTTTGGGACCATACCGCTGCTTTCTTTTGTGCACATCTTTGTAGCGGAAAAGTACTACACATTGTTGTCAGGGGTTTGTGTTTAAGAAATGCCCAAAATAACTCTCACTTTCCAGAGTTAGACCTCCTCAGAGGGATTTATTTATTACAAGGATTTTCCTAAAATAAGAGCAAGAAACCACTGTACCATGGAGATTCACCCCCAAACAAATGCAAGTGTGGATGATTCCTCTTTGCAGGCGTGAGTCTTCCACGAGTGCAACATGTTCTCCTCTGCGACCCCCTACAAGAACCAGCACTACGCTGAGCTCAAGAAGGAATGCATCAAGAGTAAAAAACTCTTTGAGGATCCAGAGTTTCCAGCTATAGATTCGTCGCTGTATTTTCGGAAACCACCGCGTGGTATTGCGCAATGGAAACGTCCTGGGGTGAGTGATTGAATGGGTATTTGTGTCAGTTTGTGTTGGGAAACTTCTGGAAGTCAATAAGAAGTAGTCCAGACTTACTGTAGAAGTGATTTAGTGTGAATCTTATCAAATGTACAAGCCATGTCGTGTACTAATCATTGTTCTTGTGCAACACTCAACACTGTGAATTAAAGCCAGATGAATACATTTTTGACTGAATGTAACTCCCACATTCATGTGACGCAGGCAGCCGCTACAAAGCTCCTTATCGCATCTGATGAGATTACTGTAATAACTAGGCTTCAGTGCATCAGAAAAGATACTCATCAGTGAAATCATCACTTTAATGTTTGCAAATTAAAACAAATGACCAGTGGATACTTTGGGACACGTAATTACTCACATCCACACAAAGGCATGATATGATTTGTAATGATGATGACAAAGATACAGATACTAGTAGTACTATTAATAGTAATAAACAATAAAATATTCTATTTATAGATACTTCACTTTCCTGAATACTTCATACAAGTTATCCAAAAAAAATTGAGAACATTCATTGAACATAAATTAAATAATATAAATAAAACTTTACAACAAGTAGTCAATAAAATAAAGATCAAATAAAACAGTAAAAACATTGTTCTGCTATGATAAATTGTAATATACTAAGTTGGTTTATTGATTATTTATTTGGAAATAAACCTTTTTTTTTTTTAAAATAAATTATAGGACATTCTTTTTTGCTATTAAAAAACATGTACATTTTAAAAATACTTTCAAAAGTATTAGTTTAAAGCTACAAATGAGGTTTATTTGAAAAATAACAAACTTAAAGGGAAACTGCAGTTTTGGGGAATGTTGCCTATCGTTCACAATGAGAGACAAGAAGACAAAAGTACTTTATTTTTTTCGCTTTCTAACATATACAAATCGGCTTGTTCGAGGTGGCCAGCAATGCAGTTAATGGGAGCAATCAATTCTACCTCTAAATCACTTTAAAAATGCATTTAAAAACCGTCAACAATACTTCATTTACGGTCTGTAACCTGTATAGTAACCAACTGAAGCGCCATTGTTATTGTAAGAGCAAACACTGAGGAACACTTTTTCTATCGTAGTAACACATCGGCATGCTACGGCATTAGCCGTACAAGGTAACTACGGCAAGAGATAAGCTAGCTTCTACAACAACACGGAACGCATTTGAGTTTGTAATGCACAACACTGCGATAGAACACCAATCTGTACTGACTGAAAAACATGAACAATTATATTACAGTATCTGTAAAGTTTTAGCACACATTTCATGTTTTGTTTGGACACAGCGAGCCAGACAGCATATGTACTGTAGTTGTACTAACACACATGACGTACTGCTTGTATCATGATTGATATTAAAGTGATTCATTCGATGGACAGTTAGTTTCCTCTTGATTTTGGGTGAGCAATCCATTCAAGGCGAAATAGCTTGTCTCCAAAGTTCCATATTCTTCGCGTCAAATTCGCTTTCATTCCCTTCTCCTGGCGTCCGTCTACTCCAAAGTCTCACTCTTCCTTCGTGCTCGCTTCTATAAGCAGCAGTATATTTAGCTTCAAAAGTATAAAGTTGTAAATCCTCATTTATCCAAAAATAGTCGTCTTCAATGTCTGTTACCAAGTTAGACGTGTGTTTGATTCCGGAAGTAGGAACACACATGTTGCCAGAAGTCAGACGTTTGCTGCTATGTAAACAGAAATCAATGCGCGGAAGAAATCAGTCCCGGAAATTATTAAAATGATCAAAATATGGCAAATATTGAACAAATTGTTATGAACAAGTCTGTTACTACATCATATGTAGACTTGCAGTGTGTATGAAATGTTGATGGAGGGTTTTGAAGTTGTTTTAGAGGGCTTTGAAGGTTGCAACGGTGACTCCCATTAGCCGCATCTTTCAAGCGTTTTTTATCCTCTTTAAAATCGTCAAAAAACCCCATGTGTGTTCTCGTCTCTTATAATGATTGTGAACGATAGGCAAAATTCCAAAAAAAAGAGCAATTCCCCTTTAAAGAGCAATTAGAAATCTTAAACAACAAACTAGTAAAAGCAATTGGTAGAACTTGCGTGTTAATGCTAAAAAGCAGAGGCCAAACTGAAATGCTAAAAGTTATCACTCTGGCCAGATAGTGTCAGGTAGCAAAAAATATGACTCTTAGGTGTATACCTGCTAAATTCGCAAAAAAGTTAGCATGCTAATTGTTAGCATGCTAAATACCAAAATATGTGACTCTAAAGTGTACACCTACAAAAATTGCTAGAAAAAAGCTAGCATGCTAACGCTAGCATGCTGAATGATACCATGCGTCAAATACCCAAATATATGATTCTGAGCTCTATACCATGCTAATTTTGGCATACTAGCAATTGATTAAAACTAGTAAAAAAACACTTTTGAACGGTTTGAATTGGTTGAGAAATGTAAAAGTTTGAAAAATTACCCATTAATTTGGAGTAGTAAAAATGTTTCTAAAAAATTTACCATTCCTGGAAATGTAGGAATTTTTTGATAATAAACATTTTTGAGCCCAAACACAAGTAAGATGAGCAATAAGTTTTAGAAGCTGAGTGCTAAACAAATACAGCTTTATTGAACCACTATAGCATCAGCAGCATTGCTAGGTGCTCAACATACAAACTAACCATAATAAATCATAATAAAACAAATACTTACTGGACAATCTCCACTCTCGCTGGAATGCCGAACAATAGGACGCTCACATAATTCCGTTTGGATGAAGACTCAATCACAATCCTCTCGAATGGTGAAAAAAGTGTCTTTTTCACAATCTCGGGGGATGTCAAAGTTGACTAGCCTGTCGGACCATGGCCACATGTGTCTACTAGCAAGTGAGAGATGCATTAATTATAATCTAGAATTTATTTTTGGCAATTTAGAGATGAAGCAGAAGCAGCCGCCGGCTTAGTGTGTCAACAATAGCAGCGTAAGCTAGCAGTAGCTCACTGCTATCAATGCTGTTGACTCAATTGTTAGCTATTTATTTAGGATTTCCAATGCATAAAAAAAGCCAAGCATATTAGTTATTGACTAAAGGATTGTGGAAGGTAAACACCACATCTCTTTTAAATTTTTGCGTATTTTCAGTTTGACTGATCTGATAATATGCTCAGAGTGCAGAGGCGTTACTACAGTGACGTAAAATCTACAGAAATTGCCGAAGATATTCAGAGCAGAATATTTTAAAATGGTCGACTGAATTTGTGATGTTTAGACGGTATTTTCACATACTTTGTGGATAGTAAATAGAAATGGATATGGTTTAATGGATACCGTATTTTTCGGAGTATAAGTCGCACCGGCCGAAAATGCATAATAAAGAAGGAAAAAAACATATATAAGACGCATTTTTGGGGGAAATTTATTTGATAAAACTCAACACCAATAATAGACATTTGAAAGGCAATTTAAAATAAATAAAGAATAATGAACAACAGGCTGAATAAGTGTACGTTATATGAGGCATAAATAACCAACTGAGAACGTGCCTGGTATGTTAACGTAACATATTATGGTAAGAGTCATTCAAATAACTATAACATATAGAACATGCTATACGTTTACCAAACAATCTGTCACTTCTAATCGCTAAATCCGATGAAATCTTATACGTCTAGTCTCTTACGTGAATGAGCTAAATAATATTATTTGATATTTTACGGTAATGTGTTAATAATTTCACACATAAGTCGCTCCTGAGTATAAGTCGCACCCCCGGCCAAACTATGAAAAAAACTGCGACTTATAGTCCAAAAAATACGGTACAGTGAAACACAAATAAGCATATAAAGTCAACTTGTTTTTCCACTTTACTGATACTTGTATATACTACTCACTGTTTTTGTTCAACGAGTTAACCATAGCTTCTTCAAAGTAATAAAGTTAGCTTTCTTTGATCTGATTGGCTGGAAATTAAGTTAAAGTACCAATGATTGTCACACACACACTGGGTGTGGTGAAATTTGTCCTTTGCATTTGCCCTTGTTCACCCCCTGGGAGGTGAGGGGAGCAGTGGGCAGCAGCGGTGCCACGCCCGGGAATCATTTTTGGTGATTTAACCCCTAATTCCAAACCTTGATGCTGAGTGCCAAGCAGGGAGGTAATGGGTCCCATTTTTATAGTCTTTGGTATGACTCGGCCGGGGTTTGAACTCACAACCTACCGATCTCAGGGCGGACACTCTAAGCACTAGGCCATTTTGACTTTTAGCAAACATGGTTATTTTCCCTGAAGGTATGTTTATTGAATATAATTGGTTTGTCATGTGATTAAAGAAGACATAGTTTTTAGGGTGTAAAAGATGTTTGCGTGTCACTAATAAATGTTACTAATGTGCTGCAGGAGATCAGCAATGACCCGCACCTGTTTGTGGAGGGCGTCAGCTCCCATGACTTGAACCAAGGCTCAGTGGGGAACTGCTGGTTTGTGGCTGCCTGCTCTTGCTTGGCCCTGAAACCTAACCTGTGGAAAAGGGTGAGCTTATTTGATTGTTGTTGTTGTTGTTGAAATGAAGGGCTGTTAGTATGTCTGAGCAACCGCATGCTAACATATATGCAACCTAGCTGACAGCAGGATTTCACCTCAGTTTCACTCATTCCAGCCAAACTCGCATAACTAGGTCAAATAAGTCTTCTTTCCCCTAGTAAAGTACTAAACTTTAAATAAAAGTCTTTAAAACCTGTTTCCAGGTCATTCCGGACTGGAAGGAGCAGGAGTGGGACTCCAAACACCCGGAGGAATATGCCGGAATCTTTCACTTTCAGTTTTGGGTGTTTGGCAAGTGGGTGGATGTTGTCGTGGATGACCGCCTTCCTACAATAAATGGAGAACTCATCTACTGTCACTCCAAAGACAACAATGAATACTGGAGTGCTCTGTTGGAGAAGGCCTACGCCAAGTGAGTACACTTATTTAAAATTCATCACATACAAATTCTATTAAAAACTATTATAATTTATTTTAAGTATTTGTGTCAAAGAAGATCATTGCTGTCTTTCTTTTCTATTACAACATGCCGACTCACCATTCTGTGTTAATTACAAATAATGATATGGCGTATGCTAATCTTATTACTTTAAAATGGTTGTTATAATTTTAAAATATTAATATGGCATTATTTTTGTCATTAGTATTATCTACAAATTAAAAATGATTATTATTCATGCAAATCACAGACATCTAATAAAATACATATTTATTATGTATTCCTATTATTAATATTAAATGTGAGGAGCAGTAATTTTTTTTAACAATACTGCTATTACTGTAATAATAATCCTGACATTAGTATCTAATACAGAGCAATAGGCCGAATCACCACTCCATATGAAATATGAAAAATATATATTAAACTTAAGCTAAAAATATGAAATACTTAATAAAAAGGAGCTGTCGAATACATTTTGAATACCAATTATTTATAATAATATTATGATAACAAAAATTCTGATAGCTTTTGATAATGATTTAGATTTTTTTAATTTTGTATTATTTCAATATTATTGCAGTTGTAGTAATATTAGTAATCATAACAATAATAATAATATTTGTAATATTTTTAATGTCATGATTACCATGACAATTACAATCATTCTAAATAAATAATAACAATATTGTAATTTAATTAAATATTTTTTTTAAATATTTATGAAAACCGTGAATTAATTACGAATTATTATGTATACTGTGGTAATATTTCCGTGCTGTTTTTTTTGTAATGATTATCGATAATTACAACGGTATGTATGAACACGTCCCCTGTGCCCTAATTCAGGCTCTCTGGCTGCTATGAGTCGCTTGAGGGGGGCAACACTGGAGACGCCGTGGTGGACTTCAGTGGAGCTGTGTCTGAGGCCATCAACCTGGAAGGCGAGGCTTACTACAAAGACCAGAAGAAGCTAGACCATCTCTTTGTAGACCTACTGAAGGTGTACGACCGAGGCGGCATCATAAGCTCCTCCATTAAGGTCAGTGCTGTGTCCTTGTGGTGGCGCGGTGTGGGAATTGAAGAGAATTCATCTTCACAGGATGTTAGATGTTTTTCTTTTCCTCAGGCGGAACCTCATGAAATTGAGCTCAAAATGGCTAATGGGCTGGTGAAAGGTCACGCGTACTCTGTGACGGCAGTAAAGAAGGTGCGTCTGGGTCACGGGCTGATAGCCTACTTCAAGAATGACACCATCCCGATGATCCGCATGAGGAATCCCTGGGGAAAGACGGAGTGGAATGGAGCTTGGAGTGACAGGTGAGAAAAGGAAGTTCATCTTACAGCTTATTAATATTGGTTAAATAATATTGAGAACCACTGCCTTATAAAGAGAGAACATGACTGTACTTAATACTGGCACTTAAGTAGAAACAATACACATTTTTGCTTGCAACTTCTAGCGCTATTTTCATGCTACTCATTAACCATTACAGCTGTATACTATTTACTTAGTGTTGTCTATGTAATTGATATTATGGAGTAATTAGACCCTTTGATGTTATATTTCATGTTCTATGGTTATCATCACACTATTCTTCCTTGTCATTACTGGTACCCTGAAGTGGTATCATCACACAAAAAAATACAAAGAAAAAGCAGAATATAATAGGAGTGTCCCGATCAGATATTGATATCAGTTCGATATCAGCAAAAAAATAAAGAAAACATTAAGTACTGGATGATATCTTGCATTTAAAATCTCCAATACAAGCAGTCTTATAGCTTGTTTACTTGTGCAAAGCTGTACAGCCAGTTAATATTCGAATGTCCTCCACTAAATAAGCACACATGATTGGTCTTTTCTTGTATTTTATTGAAGTCGTTTACAAAAGGTAAACATGGGCTACTAGGAACTAGCAGCTACACAACACCTAAGCACACAATAGCACACCAGCTGGACATACATAAAAAGTGTCCTTTACTGAAAGTTATTGCGGTCAAAAACGCCACATTTGTCAATATAATCAAGTATTAAATGATTATGGTTTCATATGACTTACAGATACAAAGTCTCGAAGGCAAAGGCGTATTCGAAAGTATGCAGTAACAAACGTGTCCGCATCATTCAACTCACTGCACCATTAGCCTAATTTAATGAATTATTGTGACCACTATGTGTCGCCAAAAAACTACCACTTCAATTGGGGCGGCGGGCTCGGTTAGTATAGCGACGGTGCCAGCAACTTGAGGGTTCCAGGATTGATCCCCACTTCCGCCATCCTAGTCACTGCCGCTGTGTCCTTGGGCAAGATACTTTACCCACCTGCTCCCAGTGCCACCCACACTGGTTTAAATGTACAGTAGCTTAAAGATGTAGATAATGGGTTTCACTATGTAAAGCGCTTTGAGCCTCTAGAGAAAAGCGCTATATAGATATACTTCATTTCACTTGAAAATTTATCATAAGGTTAATGTTTTTCGTACCTACCATTGTTCTAAGTAATTTCACTTGATCCAACCTTTTATAACATTCACTACAAAATAATACAATTATGTACGATTTGGGCCGATATCGCAATAGATTAATATCGGTATCGGCCAATATTCAAAGCTTTATTATCGGTATCGTATTGGAAGTAAAATAACTTGTTTCAGGACAACCTACAATATATTTGTGGATGATGCTTACTTAGTTGAAGTTCTTTTGAAGGAAAAGATGATCTAATTTCAAAATGAAGGAAGTTTTCACTGTGATAATTTTAGGGTGCACCCATTTTATTATGACTGTGTAATAATGTCACTTATACTTTTGTCAGTTCTGAGGAATGGTCAAAAGTCGGCGACACGGAAAGGGGCAACCTCGGTATCACAGTGGAAGATGATGGCGAGTTCTGGTGAGAGATCGCGCATCCAAACCAATCCTCCTTTAGAAACTTCTGAGATCATTTTCTCACTCGACATCCACAGGATGTTTTTCACAGACTGGTGCAAGCACTTCACAGATGCCGACGTTTGCCGTCTCATCAACACGTCTGTGTTGAGCCTCCATAAGACCTGGCATGAAGTGGTGCACTTTGGGAGCTGGACCAAGCAAGCGGAGCCTCTCTTGAACCGCTGTGGTGGCTGTGCAAACCATAAGCAGACCTTCCTGCAGAACCCACAGGTATTATACAACAGACAATACTCCTGTACAATCTAATTTGAGTGATTCACATTAATTATTGTAATGGACGCTGCATGAGACAAGCATTTAAAAAAGTGTGTAAAAATAACATGAAAACTACAAATGAAACTACAAATCAAATGTCCCTTCATTTTGTCAATGTTTTTTTTAAAGATGTCACAAACAAAAAGAAGCTGCTTTTGAGTAGGAATGCATACTGAACTTGGTACACAAGTCTGTTAGTACTATTGGGTACCGATTCACGTAAAATCTAACAGGGCTATATTTCGATACCTTTGTTGCACGGGCGTCACGTCCGTCGTAGGCTCAGCGCTGGCTCAAACACTTGGTCGGGAAACAAGCAGTCAAGTGCTCAGCGCGGACTCAGCCGGACTGCCTCTTTGGCATGGTTATAACTTTTCATGCCACAAAGCAAGAAGGAAGAAGGCACTCAAAAGTACAGACAAAATGCGCTAGCTTGATGCTAATTTACATTGGATGTGCCATAGACATGCTACGTATTAGCATGAGTGATTTTACAAAACACAAAACCAGTGAAGTTGGCACGTTGTGTAAATCCTAAATAAAAACAGAATACAATGATTTGCAAATCCTTTTCAACTTATATTCAATTGAATAGACTGCAAAGACAAGATATTTAATGTTGGAACTGAGAATTTTTTTTTTTTTTTTGCAAATAATCATTAACTTAGAATTTAATGGCAGTAATACATTGCAAAAAACTTGGCACAGGGGCATTTTTACCACTGTGTTACATGGCCTTTCCTTTTAACAACTCTTGTTTAAAAACCCAACGCTTGGGAACTGCGAAGACCAATTTTTTAAGCTTTTCAGGTATAATTCTTTCCCATTCTTGCTTGATGTACAGCTTAAGTTGTTCAACAGTCCGGGGTCTCAATTGTCGTATTTTAGGCTTCATAATGCGCCACACATTTTCAATGGGAGACAGGTCTGGACTACAGGCAGGCCAGTCTAGTACCCGCACTCTTTTACTACAAAACACGCTGTTGTAACATGTGCAGAATGTGGTTTGGCAATGTCTTGCTGAAATAAGCAGGGGCGTCCATGAAAAAGACGTCGCTTGGATGGCAACATATGTTGCTCCAAAACCTGTATGTACCTTTCAGCATTAATGGTGCCTTCACAGATGTGTAAGTTACCCATGCCTTGGGCACTAATGCACCCCCATACCATCACAGATGCTGGCTTTTGAACTTTGCGCCTGTAACAGTCCAGATGGTTCTTTTTCCAAAGTTTCCAAAAAACAATTTGAAATGTGGACTTGTCAGACCACAGAACACTTTTCCACTTTGCATCAGTCCATCTTAGATGAGCTCGGACCCAGTGAAGCCGGCGGCGTTTCTGGGTGTTGTTGATAAATGGCTTTGGCTTTGCATACTAGAGTTTTAACTTGCACTTACAGATGTAGCAACAAACTGTAGTTACTGACAGTGGTTTTCTGAAGTGTTCCTGAGCCCAACTAAGATGCACGTTACAATCAAACAGCTGGTGTGTCATAAGTACAATACTTACAGTATTAACACTTTGTAAGGCTCAACAAAAGAAAATACTGGCACATCCAATTTAATGGCAAAGACTACTTCCTGGCTAAGTCAACACATGGTATTTTATCAATTACTGCCATCTAATGTATTGGAATTGCAATTGGATGCAAAGTCTACTATATATGATACAGTAAATTGCATGCATGCAAATGAAAACATAAATATAAGAAAACATAACTGTACAGCACAGCTCAGTGTTGAATTAAAACAATACAGATTTTTTTTTTTACAATTAACATTTATTAACACATTTTAAACAAACACAAACAAAATTGGCACTGTTGATTACCGGTATCGATTCCTCGGTATGGGAAATTGTAACACCTGCTGCTCGTTGAAAAGAGCGATACATGCTTTCATGTCCAGGTCTCTGTTAGAAAGCCCACCATTTTTAAATGTTTGTCTTTGTTTCATTCATTATGTTTTTTGTCAAGTTTTAAGAGTTTATATGGTGGTCCTTGAACTTACCACTTTTTTGTGCTATGAGATGCAAAAGTGAAACTTACACATACCACAGCTTGCTAAATCCACCCAAAAGAAGACAAATTACTGTACTCAAACACATTTTTGCAACACTAAACCAGTTCAATCTCACCCTTTTGATAGCCGCTAAGTTTTAGCCTCCAACAGCGTCACGGGACTGCGCTCTCTCGTCATTGCTGCGTTTTCCTTGTTTTTTGCATTGACAAAGAGCACAGTATCGAGTCAAATTTCTTGTGTGCTACATACCTGGCCAATAAAGATGGTTCTAATTCTGATTCCGATGTGGCGGCCGGCCACAAATAAATGATTGTATGGGAAATTCTGGTTTATTGGTTGCTTACTTTGACATAGAACTGCACTGCTTCATACTGAGAGATGTTTGTCATGTTATTAGTACTGCATTTGTTGGTGACCTCATTTTCAACTTCTGTCTAGTTCATGTTCGACGTCACAAAGGAGGCCGACGAGGTCCTCATCTCCTTACAACAGCGTGATATGAAAATCCACAGGAAGATTGGACAAGGGGAGAATATCACAATCGGCTTCTGCATCTTTAAGGTACAGAGAAAATGTTGAGTCAATCATTTGCCTGGGAATTACATTTGAACGCAAGAATGTTTGAGAAACAATTTTTTTTTATTAATCTCATGTAAATAAAGAAAAAAGACCATTCCTGATCTAAAATAGCTGATATAGCAGAGGTGAAGCGTTGGGCACGTTATTCTCAACATATTAAATATGATGCATTATATCAGAAAGATGGTTCAAGTAGGTCCAAAGTCCAATTTATTATTTGGACATGAACATGCTAGATTAACTGGGTTTAAATGTCATGAGATAAGCATTTGAACTGTACCAGTGTGCACATGTTGCACAGAAGGTGCACTTTAAAAAGACAACATTGTGGGTAAGCATAAACAAAAAACAAAGCATGCAGGCCAATAACTTAGATTTGGGATGGGCATTATTGCACATTTTTATATTGATCCGATATCAAGTAAATAAAGGACCATATTGCCCATACAGAACATTTTAACTTGAAATTATTCTGATTCTGCGATGAGGTGGCGACTTGTCCAGGGTGTACCCCGCCTTCCGCCCGAATGTAGCTGAGATAGGCTCCAGCGCCCCCCGCGACCCCGAAGGGAATAAGCAGTAGAAAATGGATGGATGGATTATTCTGATTGTTGTTGTAAATTTCACCTTTAACTTGTTGATTGTAATTCGAATCAGAATAAGATAGCTTATTTGGGGGACCCTTTCACTTACCAACATCTTTAAATGATATTCACTACTATTGTAATTGTGCTATGGTATTGTGAATAAAACTTGAAATAAAAAAAAATCTAAAAAAATAAATAGCATACAGGACCATTTTTTTTCAATAAACTTATTAGTGGACCATTTTTCAACAGAAGTCAAACAATATACAACTATGTAAGAATATCAACAAAACATAATTAGAGGTTTTCCCTTTATCACACCTAATAGAGCAAAATTAAGTCAATAGTGCAAACTCACTAACAAAACTATACTATACTATCTTAAAATGGCCCTCATGTGTCCAAGTAAGTTCAGTTCAGTTCAGTTCAGTTTCAGTTTATTTGGAACATGCATACGATACAATGTGATGCATTACATATTTCCAGTTGTTTCATTACAGCACGTCCGAAAAGGAGTGGGAAAAAGCTGAGCTGTTTTAATCCCAACACTTTTCATACCTTTGCAATTTTAACCCCATTTACGGTAATTGTTCTGTGAAACAGAACTGTGAATGAATAAATAATAAATAAATAATATACCATAGTAAGTAAACAAATATTAAATACATAAAAAATCTTTATCCCTAAAGAAAAACAAAAAGGGTTCAAGAGCATCATCATAATTATTGTTCTGTGTACTTTGTGAACACTTGTAGTTTGAACAGTCTCTTAAACTGAATCATATTGGTGCTTTGTTTGATTTCTTTGGTTAATCCATTCCATAATTTAATTCCACATACGGATATGCTAAAGGTTTTAAGTGTTGTACGAGCATACAAATGTTTTAAAGGAGATTTTCCTCTAAGGTTATATTTCTCCTCTTTTGTTGAGAAGAATTGTTGTACATTTTGGGTAGCAGGTTATAGTTGGCTTTGTACATAATTGTAGCTGTTTGCAAATGCACCAAATCATTACATTTCAATATTTTTGATTTAATAAATAAAGGGTTTGTATGTTCTCTATATCCAACATTATATGTATTATTCTAATTGATCTTTTTTGTAAGACCGTTAGTGAAGGAAGCGCACATTTGTAGTTATTTCCCCATATTTCTACACAATAACTCAGATATGGTAACACTAGCGAGCAGTAAAGAATATGAAGTGATTTTTGGTCCAGAAAATGTTTGCTTTATACATTATTGACATGTTTTTTACTACTTTTTGTTGTACATTTTTTACATGAGGTTTCCAGTTCATTTTATCATGAGTGCCGGTATCGAATCTCGGGTATGGGAAATTGTAACACCTGCTGTAAACAACATACAGTGGTACCTTGGTTTTTGTTGCAAAAGGTTTAGCGAAAACTGAATGGACAAAAGCCGAAGCAATTCTTCCCATAAAAAATGTAAATCCAGTTGGTTTGTTCCAGGCACCCAAATTATTAATACTGAACACATTTTATAAAGAATAATTTGAGTTAAACATGCAGAAAACAATGCAAAATACTTATAAATGATGAAGGAAATGGATAAATGAACGTTTGATGTCACTTTTACTTTTATTGAAGACTGGAAAGGGAGGAGCCATGTGGAAACCAACTTCATACTTTGCTATAAGTTCTGTCTTAAGTTCAATAGTTTGTAATCAAAGTACTGGCACTTGCAAATTTATTGGGCCCCTTGATGGCTTATTTTGCGGTTGTTCTTAATATTAAAAAAAAGTACAGAGACTTAGTCATTAACATGTCCAATTCTTTGTTTGGGCTCTCGATTCCATGGAATGATAAAAATGCAAAATTTTCATCGAAAACCAAATCATACAAAAGTTGGGGCATACAAAATCAAAGGTACCAACAATGTACCAATATGAACAAAACCACCCAAGTATTTGTCAAAAATAAATAGAAAGGAGTCGGAAAATATTAGTTTCATTACACCAGCACTGATCCAATACTGACTCTACTGTACCTTTGGTGTCGATACTATTATATTTTGGACCAATCATCCTACCCCCAATTTCTATAGTATTCAGTTATTATACCAATTAATCATTATTATATTGGCTATATAAACAAGTTCAAAGTTGAGCAAGTGATTGTCATCAACATGCTTCACGCATCTGCGGCTAGGATCACAAAGAGGGAAATGGGAAAGTCTGGGCTGTTTGGACTCGGGCCCAAAACATGTATTGTTTTGGCAAAGAAGCAGGGACTTTTGTTCAAAATTTGGCCTTTTGTCGTGCCAACACAGAATAGTTTTAGTGACACCGATTACGGTTATCTGATCAAGTGTGACCTTTTTAACGAGACACTAAATCATACCAAAGAACGCAATTACTCAAATGCTGATTGTTTCAAGCTGAAGAAACACACAACGAACCTAGTTGCATGACTATTTTATATCAGTATATTGAAAAGACAGCCAACGACTGTACTATGCATGCACAATCTAAGAATGCAGCACTATATCTTCAACTCACATTATGCTTTTTATGTGTTCTGTAAGTTCAGTTGATACAACATCGAGCTATGGTCAAACCCAAAGTTTATACTCATGCTGACACTTTTCTGGACAGTGTCGCTATTGCCACAATCAACATGTCATGTTCAGAAGCAGCTGTCTGCACAAGGCCAGCTGGAATTGTAACTTTTGTTATCTCTTCGTGTTAATGTCCTTCATATGATACAATGCAGATGGTGGGAAAATAGTAAGCTATGTTTTAATGAGAATATGCACATGAGCAATACAACCGGTCATGAACTACTTGTGGACGAAGGCAATGCTTGCACATTTACTGTAGCTAAACTAACTACACTTGGCAGCTTAAACACTACTTACTTCCTGTAAAATTA
Organism: Nerophis lumbriciformis; assembly: GCF_033978685.3. Classification (NCBI taxonomy): domain Eukaryota; kingdom Metazoa; phylum Chordata; class Actinopteri; order Syngnathiformes; family Syngnathidae; genus Nerophis; species Nerophis lumbriciformis. Next base: position 19,961,609 of record NC_084556.2, on the reverse strand, counting down.
TAATTAATTACTCCATAATTGCCATGCCTAAATAAAGGTTAAATGTAATCCACATCCAAAGGCAATGGAAAATATTTAATATATACCACATATAAATATCATTTGTATACTTATATATAGTACTATCACAGGGTAGTTGCAATAATACATCAACAATAACTGCTTCTTGTCATGTGAATATTACTGTTTTTAAGTATTATTAATGTAACCATTGTGCAATCTTTTAAATTGCTTCTTTGTACTCTTTACAATGACAAACATTTTCTGGTTTAGTAATAAATGTTAATACTAAAATGCATTGTATAAAATATCCATCCATCCATTTTCTACCGCTTGTCCCTTTTGGGGTTGCAGGGGGTGCTGGAGCTTATCTCAGCTGCATTCGGGCGGAAGGCAGGGTACACCCTGGACAAGTCGCCACCTCATCGCAGGGCCAACACAGATAGACAGACAACATTCACACTCACATTCACACACTAGGGACCATTTAGTGTTGCCAATCAACCTATCCCCAGGTGCATGTTTTTGGGGGTGGGAGGAAGCCGGAGTACCCGGAGGGAACCCACGCAGTCACGGGGAGAACATGCAAACTCCACACAGAAAGAGCAGGATCGAACCCAGGACTACTCAGGACTATCGTATTGTGAGGCACATGCACTAACCCCTGTTCCACCGTGCTGTGTATAAATTGTAAATATTTATTTAATGCCAGCTGAGTAAGGATTGTCACTCATATCTATTTGGAACCATCAGAAAAAAAATGGAAAGAGAAAGTGAATGGCTTTACTTTTTTCAGACACCAGGGGGCGCTAAAACACTCATCTGTCAACTCTCACTCAGTAGAACTTTAGTATTGCATTGAATCAATCACCTAATTATCATCCCTTTTGGACAGGTGGAACTAAACAGGAAGTACAGACTACACGACATCCTGACCCAGAACCTCGTGCAGACTTCCACATACATAAACGCCCGCACGGTCTTCATGCGATGCACGCTGCAGCAGGGCCGCTATGTCATCCTGCCCACTACCTTCAAACCGTACACTCTGGGGGACTACATGATCCGACTCTTCACCGACGTGGACTCGGACTGCCGGTACTTTGTAATTTGTAACGGTATTCATCTTCGAAGGTAATAATCTTCGGTGCTTCCAGGGAGCTGACTGAAGATAAGCCCAGGGTGAGATGTTGGAGTTCCTTCCTGGGATACCCACAGGCCGTGACCCACGTGTATGTGCACTCTGCTGAGGGTCTGCAGAACCAGGACAGTACAGGCGGTTAGTTCCTTGCCGCTTTTAACTCAAAACTCAACAATGAATCCCACCAGCTGTGTTTATATTGGTTGTTTGTTTGCTCTTTATTCCCCATGCAGGCGCAGACCCTTACGTGATCATCAGCTGCGAAGGCCGCTCTGTAAAGTCCGCCATCCAGAAGGACACTTTGACACCAGAGTTTGCAACCAGTGGTATTTTCTACAGGAAGAAGCCCAGGAAGCCTTTAATTGTACAGGTAAGATTTTAAATACACATGCAATTAATAAGTAGTAATCAGGGGTGTCGAAGTTGACGGCTAAGCAGGGATGTTGTGCAAAGTTTTTATAAAGCTCTTTTTCTGTCATATAATTATGTAAGTTTAAAAAAAAAAAACTAAATTGGCCCTAGTGTGTGACTGTGAGTGTGAATGTTGTCTGTCTATCTGTGTTGGCCCTGCGATGAGGTGGCGACTTGTCCAGGGTGTACACCGCCTTCCGCCCGAATGCAGCTTGGATAGGCTCCAGCACCCCCGCGACCCCGAACGGGACAAACGGTAGAAAATGGATGGATTGATGGATGTCATACATGTTTAATTATTGAACAATGATAAGGTTGCTTAAACCAAACTAAGAATGTCGATGGCCCTTTCTACACTAGGCCACCTAAAGTTATAGAGCAGTGGTTCTTAACCTGGGTTCGATCGAACCCTAGGGGTTCGGTGAGTCGGGCTCAGGGGTTCGGCGGAGGTCAAGACACACCCGACTCATCGTGTAAATAAAAACTTCTCCCTATCGGCGTATTACGGATACGGCAACAGCAGAAGTCACACTTATTTGCAGGTGTGTAATTTGTTGTGCGTTTATGTGTTGGTTTTGTTGTTTGAACAAGGTAATGTTCATGCACGATTCATTTTGTGCACCAGTAATAAAACATGGTAACACTTTAGTATGGGGAACATATTCACTATTAATTAGTTGCTTATTAACATGCAAATTAGTAACATATTGGCTCTTAACTAGTCATTATTAAAAAAGTACTTATTAATGCATTATTCTGCATGGCCTTATTATAACCCTAACCCTAACCCTAACCAAATAACTCTAAATTAAGTCTTTGGTACTTAGAATATGTTCCCTATACTAAAGTGTTACCAAAAACATATAACTTTGTCTTGAATTTGAAAAAAAACAACATTTTATTTTTCACAAAAGAAGGGTTCGGTGAATGCGCATACGAAACTGGTGGGGTTCGGTACCTCCAACAAGTTTAAGAACCACTGTTATAGAGGCTATATCCCACCTAACTTTATCCTTGTCCACACACACACAATGCCGTTGTTTAAGACCCCCTCCCCCCCTCCGTCCGCCGGCGCAACGCGACCTAGTACGCATGCATGGAAAATGCGCACGTCATAGTCACCTCCAGTGTTGCTTTGTGTGCAAGTTCTTAAATTAAATGTAACTTATCTGAACAATATCCAGTGTTGTGGTATTTCAATTAACTGGAATCCAGTGTGCTGTGGGGCCCTATTGTAGTGAATCACACCTGAGCCATCATAAATTAATCAAATCTTTAATGGACATTTGAAAGTAAACAATTTGATAAAGAACATTTTACAACAACCAATCTAGGGATCTCCTCTCTCTTTTGCCTTCACCTTCATTGTCCATTCGTTTTTTGTGACTTTATATACTCTGGACCTAGACGTTGAGTCCGCGACATACATGGCGGACAATAACTGATACAGTCTGCTTTGCCAGTCCAAAAGCATTCGCTGTTTTCTGTAGTCTTCCCTCGTCGGCCAGGTAATACAACGCACACCCTATCTTTTTTATCACATTCACGGGAGCCTGCATTCTTATTGTCTCTCCTTCGACAAATGGACAACGTTTTTTTGGTAAGTAGAATCAGACTATAGAATAAGACTACCTACACCCCCACCAAGAACGCAAATTGGTTCATCCCACCTGAATAGCCCAAACCTAGCTTTGAACACTTCCCTCAACACAGACGTCATAACGCCATCAAAGATCACCTTTAAGTTTTCCCACACTGCACAGACATTTTGGAACCAGGATGAGGTGATAGAAAAAAGGTAAACATACAATAAATCTATCTGTGGCATCGTAGGAGAAAGTGATGAACAAGTTTCACTTTTGCATCTCATTGCTTGTAACTGTGGTGCATTCAAGGACCCTCGGTTGAAGTTAGAAACAGAAGTGTCACTAGGTTTTAAAGTTGGGGGGGTACTAATAATAACATAATCAATATAGTAATTTTGCATTATTATGATTCGTATTATCCACTGATGGTTATGGGGTAGTATAGCTCGGTTGGTAGAGCGGCCGTGCCAGCAACTTGAGGGTTGCAGGTTCGATCCCCGCTTCCGCCATCCTAGTCACTGCTGTTGTGTCCTTGGGCAAGACACTTTACCCACCTGCTCCCAGTGCCACCCACACTGGTTTAAATGTAACTTAGATATTGGGTTTCACTATGTAAAGCGCTTTGAGTCACTAGAGAAAAGCGCTATATAAATATAATTCACTTCACGATTATACATGAAACAGCTAATCTCTACTTGACACTTACACAGGGTTTTCTAAAAATGTTTATGTCCGGTGGATTCTTAAACTTTTTTCACCAAGTACCACCTCAGAAAAAAACTTGGCTCTCCAAGTACCACCGTAATGACTAACATTAAAATACAGTAGCGTAGTAGGCCTGAATACTCATTAAAAACTAGGTAGAGGTTTTATTTAACAAGTATATTTAATATTTGTGACCACTGTAACATATAGGAAACTAAAACACCTTTTTAATATTTTTCTATTTTATTTATATTACGGATTGGGTCTTATGTTATGTTCCACATGTAGTTGATTCAATGTTTAACAGATGATGTGGTTTCCCATAGCCTTGAAGGCATCATTGTCACGTGCAGCTTTCTCTGCCTGTGTTCGTCGTTGTTCACATGTGTTCTGCGTGTTGATTGGCTGGGAAAAACAGACGTAAGCGCAGAATGTGGCAAACATTCGGTTCCCACACGTGTTGAGTGATAGAAAAGGTGAAGCAAGATGATTCTGTTTGAGTCTTCATTGTTTATTTTGGCGTCGACTCAGGCCCACAGTAGTCGGATTGTAACGACTTCCATTGAAGGTTGATAAACCTTTGATAACGACTTGAGTCACGTCATTACCATAAAAAAAAAGAAGAGTAAATGGTTCTTTGGTGTACCACTAGATGGGGCCTGCGTACTAGTGGTACGCGTACCACAGTTTGACAGTCCTGTTCTAGTCGATATACACTATATTGCCAAAACTATTTGACCACCTGCATTGACTCACATATGAACTTGTGGTGCCATCCCATTCCTAACCCATAGGGTTCAATATGATGTCGGTCCACCTTTTGCAGCTATTACACTTTCAACTCTTCTGGGAAGGCTGTCCACAAGGTTGAGGACTGTGTTTATAGGAATTTTCGACCATTCTTCCAAAAGTGCATTGGTGAGGTCACACACTGATGTTGGTCGAGAAGGCCTGGCTCTCAGTCTCCGTTCTAATTCATCCCAAAGGTGTTCCATCGGGTTCAGGTCAGTTCTCTGTGCAGGCTAGTTAAGTTAATCCACACCAGACTCTGTCATCCATGTCTTTATGGACCTTGCTTTGTGCTCTGGTGCAGTCATGTTGGAAAAGGCCCGCTCCAAACTGTTCCCACAAGGTTGGGTGCATGGAATTGTTCAAAATGTTTTGGTATCCTGGAGCATTCAAAGTTCCTTTCACTGGAACTACGGGGCCAAGCCCAACTCCTGAAAAACAACCCCACACCATAATTCCTCCTCCACCAAATTTCACACTCGGCACAATGCAGTCGAAATGTACCGTTCTCCTGGCAACCTCCAAACCCAGATTCGTCCATCAGATTACCGGATGGAAAAGCGTGATTCATCCCTCCAGAGAACGCATCGCCACTGCTCTAGAGTCCAGTGGCGACGTGCATCCGACGCTTTGCATTGGACTTGGTGATGTATGGCTTAGATACAGCTGCTCGGCCATGGAAACCCATTCCATTAAGCTCCCTGCGTACTGTACGTGGGCTAATTGGAAGGTCACATGAAGTTTGGAGCTCTGTAGCAACTGACTGTGCAGAAAGTCGGCGACCTCTTTGCACTATGCGCTATCCGCTGACCCCTCTCTGTCAGTTTATATGGCCTACCACTTCGTGGCTGAGTTGCTGTTGTTCCCAAACTCTTCTATTTTCTTATAAAAAAGATGAAAGTTGACTTTGGAATATTTATGAGCAAGGAAATTTCATGACTGGATTTGTTGCACAGGTGGCATTCTATGACAGTTCCACGCTGGAAATCACTGAGTTCCTGAGAGCGGCCCATTCTTTCACAAATGTTTGTAGAAACAGTCTCCATGCCTAAGTGCTTGATTTTATACACCTGTGGGCGGGCCAAGTGATTAGGACACCTGATTCTGATCATTTGGATGCGTGGCCAAATACTTTTGGCAATATAGTGTATGTTAATCCCATCTTTTCAAGTCAAAAACCTTTTTTTTTTTTCATGCCCTTTAAAAAGCCAGCTTTAACCAAATGAATAGCTTTTTTAGTGCACGTTTGGTTTAGGTTTGAATGGGGGCCCAGAATTTGGTAGCAGTACACAAAACTATTGACTATGTTCACCACTATGGCAACAACGTACTTTGTCTAAACTGCTGTTTTTTTCAAACGCCTGCTTGACCTCAGATCTGGAACAGTAACGCAGTACAGGACCAGTTCATGGGCCAAGTGATGCTTTCCGCTTCTACGAAGGACACCGCCGATCCCCAGAGGCTGCAGCTGAGGAAACAAGGCCACAACATGGCCGATGAGATGCCGGGGAGCGTCACTCTAAGGGTCGTCACTTCTTCTCAGCTGACCGCCATGTGAGGGCTCGCACATCGACTGAACTGTGAAACTATGACGAGCCTATAGCCTCATGATGACTATTTGTAATGCAGGTAATAATATTGCACAATTACCATTTTTTTAAATATAACTTGTATATGACTTTTTACAGTGAATACTAAATATTGTATCACACTAATATAATGTGAGTAAGGCTACATTGTGATGTGGTCAAATGAATCTTGACTCACCAGACACAACGTTTGGTGCACCTGTATCCGATAGTATTGCCTCTAGGGCTAATACCTCACTACAATAACATGGAGTGAATACTTTGAAACTAAGCATTATTAGTAATGATGGCTCGATTCGAAAAAGATGTCAGATATCTGTTGGATATCAGAAAAAAAACAATTGTTGGATTATATTGGCTCCCATATAAGTGCCGAAACAAGCAGTCCTGCATTACGTTCAGTTGTGCAAAGTTGGGACAGCTTTTACATAAAGTGAACATGGTAGGCTATAGGCTACTAGGAGCTAGCAGCTACACAACAGCTGGGCACACAATAGCACACAAGCTAGACATACGCCGTAAATATCCTTAATTGAACAATATTCCAGTCTAAAACATGACACTTGTAAATACAAACAAGTATCAAATAATGATAGTTATGTATATATATATAAGCGTCCAGCAACAAATGGGCCCGCATAAATCCATTTACTGTGATGAGTTTAATTTGAGTAATTTTTGTGGCCACTATGTGTCAACAAATACATTTACCACTCCACTTCAATTTAAATAAAACATAAGCCAGCTAGTAATAAGCAGTTTAGTGTTATTTTCTGAGTAATTGCACATAATCAAGCATTTTCAACATTCTTCACTTCAAGTAAAGTATTATGTAAAGTATGTATGATTCATGCTGCCGTCGTATAGCATTAATATCGGTACCAGCTCTAATATCAGTATCGTATTGGAAGCAAAAAAGTTGTATCAAAACACCCCTCATCACTACCATAATCATTTTGATACAGATCTTGTAATGGATTATCATCACTTTAGATTGTGTCCATGGGTGTGTTGACAACTAGCATTCTATGATGATTTATTAATAACCGCCAAAAATTAAGTGTTTGAAAAAAATAATCTTGTTATGCAAAAAGACAAATGTCCACCGCAGAGGACGCTTGTCCTCACGTAGTCAGCCTGCAGCAAAAGTTATAGCACAGAGCCTCAACACTTTACAGCGACGCTTGTTTCCTCCTTTTATTTCAGTCCAGTTCCCAAACTGTGATGTTTTCTTCTTTTTTTGTTTTGTTTACACTCAAGACACAGCCATGCACAATTCAAAGTTCAAAAAGTCTATTGCTTCAACCACAAAAATACTTTATGCAAAACCTCATGTCTCCCATCGCTCATTTTGTCCTTTTCCAAAGGCGAGGAGGCGGGTGGGGGGTGAACAGGTGGGGGTGGGGGGCAGGTGGTGGGATGGGCAGCCTGCTGAGGTACGCCGGATGGATCAGCAGTTTTTTTTTTTTTTTTTACAAAGCTAGACAATAATAAGAGTAAGAAGAAGAATAATTTAAAAAGTAACATTTTTTTGTCTTTGTTCCATTCTCTTGATACACATTAGAGGAATTGTCACAGCACGTGTACAGATTGACAGATTGAGAAGATAGGAATGTAAAGGAGTGACCACACAAAATGGTGGTGGTCAGAGTCTTCCCCATCTTCACCTTGGTTTTGTGCTCACAGTCCGCACGTGTACTGGACATGAGTACTCTCAGCGAAAGGTCCTCACAGGCACCCAAATACTCGGGTGTCCCAAGACAGAAGTGTGTGTTCTTTTCTGCCATTTGCAGGATGCAACAACATTTATCATAACGCAGCCTGAAGATTCTTACATAAATTTGCCAAAAAAAAAAGAAAAAAAGTGGGGATTGGTGGAGAGAGGCGGGGGCGGGGCTTGTCACCCCCCGTTATATTTACATACATACATATTCTAACAATCTTAACCTATGTGAATGATGAGATACACTATTGGTTGTTTAACATGCATGACTTGTGTTGCATCATTCCTTCATCTGGTGGACCTCTGCTGTACAAACATGGGGGTGAGCAGCTACCCTGCACCTCCTGTCAGGGTGGAGGCCTGGCCTGAGGTAGCCCACGCACACACACACACACACACAACACACGCATATATGCACAGTGTCATTGGATGAAAGGATGTTTTGGAAGTGCGTTGGAAGACAAGAACGCACACACACACTAGTGTAGTTACATGGGGAAAAGCGACCCCCACAAGTCAGTAAGAGAACACACACACATTTCCAGACTCCACCAAAGGGGGTGGTGAGACACGTGCTTTTCGTGTCGTCCTCGCCAGTTCCAGGTCGGAAACGGCTGTGAAAGTGTCCCAACTTGTCGGAACTTACAAAGCGCAGGGAAGCAAGGAAACAGCAGATGATGTAAACATAGGGACACACGGTAATGATCACGGCGATGCTCTAAATAGTTTGTCTGCGTTAGTGCTTATAATAACAATATCACTTATACTTGGTTAATATTCAAGTCAGGAAATGTAAATAGAGTATTGTTGGCGCTTTTTGAATGCATCATCGAAATTTTTGGGCAGAATAGTGAGTTCCCTGTAAGCTGACTATTATTTGTTTAATATTTAGAATGCATTAAAAAAAAAATACATCCGTCGTCATGTCTTTCAGAATGATTGTGAACAGGCAAAATTTTTAAAAAAAAGTGCAGTTCCCCTTTAGCAAGGAATACTCTTATTTAAAAAGCATGCTGCTCAAATGCATACACTATTTTAAAATAATGTATACAGCTGACAATGTAGAGGCGGATTTATTGTTTTAAGATTAAATATTCGTATCTGTATTGTTGAAAATGAGATCAAATGAATTAAAATCAGAGACTCAAACCCAGTTTAGTTATCCCTTGTGCACCATTAGGCCCCAAAACAGGCATTACATGTTAAATTTTTTTGTGTGAGATGATTACGTTTCACTAGAAGCTTTTTTTTTTCCAATAAGAAATTGCATTTTGTTTTTGATTGCAACATTGTTAGCTATATAAACAAAGTAAGCACACTTTCTCTTAAGAACTCTTTCGGCACCATTGACTCCCATTATAACAGTTTTTTAGCAAACTGTAATCCTGGTATATTATTATGTTTTTTCTATGAAAACCTAATGAAGCAAATGTTCGCCAATTTTGAAAAACAAGAACATTCTGTTTTGGTATAAATAACCTCCAGATAGCGCCAGGAAACCGTGAGCATAATTCTTTCAGCTTTGATGACTTCATCTGGGCATAATTCTCAGAGCTTTAATGAGCGTAAATGAGGTAAACTATCATTAAACCGCTAAAATGCAATAAAAATGATCTTGGGCAGTTATATATAACATGACAGATGTATAAAAGACTTGTGTGAACTCAACCAAGTCCTGCCTGCTTCTCTCCAATTCTAGCTCAGGAGGCACAGTTTTTCTGTCTACTGTATCAAAATCAATTTTCATAAATGATTGACCTATTCGACACTTGAATTACCCGACCTCAAATATTTCCTTCCAACCTATTTTAAGAAATATTGTAGTGGTGTAACGATTGATCGATACATCGATTGATATTCTTAAATTTCAAGTATATCTGTGCTCTGCAAGTTTTGCTCGTTTGTATCCATAATTCATTCATACATAATTATCTTACAATAAATATCAGGAATATAAGAAACTTCACCTGCAGTGTCCTGTATCCTGACTATGATATCTGATTTGTTTTGCTAAAAAGTTACTGAACCGATTTCAACTCACTGAATCGTTTCGTATCATATCGCTCTAAAAAAAAAAAAAAATCATCCCTGAATCGTATCGGCAACCAAAATATCAAATTGAATCGTTAAAACGAATCGTTACACACCTAAAATGTTGCATTATTTGCATTTTTCCGTTATTTATGACGAATAAAAAACTATATCGATAGATAGTTGTAGAAGTTGTTGAAAGATTTCAAGCGTTAAAGGTGGGGGGGAAGAAAAAAAAGGAAATTTTATTGCTAACTGACGAATGACACTTTTATGATCGGATCTCTTTTGGATCCTAAGAGTGTGTATCGTCTATCTTAAATGGGCTGTTTGCAACACTTACACAGATGCATAGAGGGCGCCAACTTTCCAATGTATTTGACACAGCATATCCCGCCCTCTTACCACTTCTCCTACGTAATGACGTCATTACGAACGTACGCAACAGATGCACGCACGTTAGCTTTAGGTGTAGCTAGCTAACAATATCAATTTGGATAGCTAGCATTAGCTGTATATTCCATCATATTAAAACTGCAAATTGTTCGTTGCCTCTCTCGGACTGGTCTTGTAGGTGTGCACGCGCTTCCTGCGCGTACGAGTGACCGTCGTAAACACCGATCAAACCAAATGTTTTTATTTCATAAACTGTGTAATTGTGAAAAATATAGACAATTGTCAAACAAATGAGTTCTGTTAGGCCACTAATGGTAACAAGCTACCCAGTGGTGTTCTTATATTTTTTGCTTTGAAAAATGTTACTGTGAGGAAATTGCAAACAGCCCCTTTAAGGTTTTAAGAGTTGTTAAATGAACCTTGCTTTCTCCCCTGTAACTGCACCTACACACACACACACACACACACACACACACACACACACACACACACACACACTCACTCATACTGAGCACAGTGACTGCAGGTGTGGGCGTGGCCTGTTCTAGCACCGCACACGAGAAAACTCGACCAAAAGCTCTTCTTCGAGGGCGTTTTTGTCCTCTTTTTTTGGTTTTGAAGCGACTGTTTCCCCCCCCCATACAGAACCTACACACACACACACACACACACACTAGTGATGGATTGCTCTACATGTACATGAGCGCAAAGAAAAACGTGTCCTTTTTAGTAGCAGCACGGGGCCGAGAGGCTGCAAGGCCGACATCCGTCCTACGTAAATGCAAGGGGGAAGAGAGAGCTCCACTGGGACCCCCTCCCGCTTTGTGCCGTCACATGACCCGGCCTGCACGCACAAGCAGGGCTGCAGCCTTGGGTGAGCATAGAGGGCGCCCCCTAGCGACTGCTGTTCTTTATGGCTTCCTTGGCAGCTACAATCAGAGGCGTCAGGCTGGACAGCGGCTTGGCCAGCTTGAGGAAGGAATGCTGCGCGCGGAAGGAAAGAATAAAAATGTGAGACGGATGCAATAAAACGAAGATGAAGTGTTAAGTATTAACATACGGCGGTCACGCTGCCATTATTGAAACAAACGCCCCAAATAAAACCCTGAATGAGTGTCTGTATTTGAGTTATCATGAGGGGTCAACATTCATCTGCAGCTACATGCGCTGTAAAATGTTGGCTGTGCTACTCAGTGAAACTCTTGGAATGTTGTTTACAACAAACTCAACACTATAAATGACTGACTGACATGGCATTTTACTTCTTTGCAGTGCTTTACTTTTTCACTTTCTCATGAACTCCAAAACATAATCAAAATGTAAAAATTAAGTTGTAGTATATAACGAGTTGTCAACTTGGTATCGCCTGCAAACAATCCACATGGAAAGCTAGTAATTGTGAAGTAAACATTTTAAACCCAACATAATTTTTTCCTAAACAAATTTTGCGTTGTAACTATTTTGTGGGAATCCACCGAATTAGTGAATATTTAGGAAATAAAATGTATAAAACAAATGAACTGTAACACATTTTTTTATCAGGCAAAGTGTCCTGAAAATTGATTTAATAAGTCAAATCTAAAAGCTGAATTTTCAGAAAAATACATTTGTTGCCTGTCGCCTCTCCCTAAAATTAGACTTTGTCATGAAATATAACCATTTAAATCAGTGGTTTTTAAACTTTTTTTCACCAAGTACCACCTCAGAAAACACTTGGCTCTTCAAGTACAGTACCACCATAATGAGCAACATTAAAGTACAGTAGCATAGTAGGCCTAAAAATTCATAAAAAACAAAGCAGATGTTTTATTTAACAAATATAATGAAAACATGTTATGGCCACTGTAACATTGCACACAGTTTGAACAGTAACACTGTGTTTGAAAATTGAATTAAGTGATTGTTTAGCATACAGCAGTTTGGGAATCACTGATCAGGAATATGGAGGGTCAGATGGGACATATTTAAATATCAACTTAAATGTGTCATTAATTTATTATAATTGGAATGAAATATGTTAATGTGTTATAAAATGTGTCATTAATTTATGTAATGCGAAATTACATTCAATTATTTAATATTAAAATGTTTAATGATCTAATCCTTTAATCCATTATTTCAATATTTAATGGTTTAATGATTTATTTAATTATTTCATGAACCTTTGTGTTAACGCTTTATGAACTTATTTCATCTGTCAAATCCCTCCAAGTCAGTGGGCGGGGCTTACACAAATCTAGTCCAACAATTGCTTTGGTCTGATGCCTGGAACTTTGGAAGTCTTTCAAAACATGGCGTCAAATGGGGATTTACTCATACTTTTTCAGGAGGTGGTGGTAGATATTTTAGACCTTTGTGTGTGGAAGGAAGACGTGCTGACTCAGAACATCTAGCAGTTAGAGAAATGTATTCACGTTGTCGGAGTTATTTCTGCACTTTTTACCAAAATATGGAGCAGTACTTCTACGCTTCTCTGGTCGAAGTGGAAGTGTCGGGTAACTAATCAGGTGTTAGGACCCGCCCACTGGCGGACGGCAAAGTTTGACAGATAAAATAAGCTACAGGTTCATGAAATAAATCATGAAATAATCAAATATCGAAATAAATTACAATTAATATTTAAATATTAAATCATGGAAGTCTTTGCATTAAATAAATTATTGACACATTTATGTATTTAATTCAGATTATAATTCATTTATGACACTCACCTAATTATTTAATTTTGTCTCATTTGACCCTCATGCTGACATGCAGGTTAATGAAATACTTTAATAGATATTTAAATTATGAAATAAATCGAGAAATAATGAAACATGAAATATTGAATTAAATAATTAATTGAACATTGAAATATTTAATTTAAATGATTGAATAATTATTGAATATTTAAATAATTAAACAATTAAGAAATTAAATGTACTTTTACATTATAAAAAATAATGACACATTTTAATAATTAATTTATGACACATTTAAATATGTATTTATTTCTGTCCCATTTGACCGTCCATTTATGTGCCAAATTTGTTTTCATTATTATAACTTTTTAAAACAACAATTTAGTTACTTATTTGTGTCCCTGGGGTTTCACTCAGTCCTGTTACCTTATGACACGTTACCCCCAATATAAATATGGATTATTCCATGAATCACTTGGTCCACAAGAAGTTGTGCCACTCAGATCCTCTGCAGGTGACAGTAAAAAAGTAAGTCCAATCATTTTTCTGCATATTTGATATTTCAACTATCACTTGAGGGTCAAAATCTTTAGGTAACAGTCCATCCATCCATCAATTTTCTACCGCTTGTCCCTTTTTGGGGTCGCGGGGGGTGTCACAGTCATGTTACCTAAATTATTTTTGTATTATTTAATATCTTTTAGCTGAATAACTGTAATATACTTACTGTCAACATGTTATTAGCATAAATGCCATGTGGCCATATTTCATATATTTATTAATTCTGTGCTAAAAACTCCCTTGTGTTACTTTCAGTCATGTTCATCAAATGAGTTTAAAATGAATAAAGTCTTCTGAGAGGGACGATACACATTTTGATTAGTTTAATATGTGTATTATCAGATTTAGAGGGAATTAAACACAACTGTAAAACTGAAGTAGTTTTTCATGTCTATTACCTGAAGCAGCTCCTTGGCAGAACCTCTGCGGTCCACGTCCATCTCCAGGCAACGATTGAGGAAGTCTCTGAAGACAGAGGACAGTCTCTCTGGGTTCTGGAGCTCCGGTGTCCCGTTGGTAGCGATCAGATACAAGGCCTGTAAAGACACACGCCGTGAAAAGGCAGAAATAAAATGTTATACTATTTGATATCCTATCATGACGTTTCTTACCCTGAGTGGATTCTCATTTAGATACGGCGGTTCGCCCTCCACCATTTCTATAGCCATAATTCCCAAAGACCAGATATCCACTTTTGGGCCGTAAGCCTTCCGGGTCACCACCTCCGGTGCCATCCAGTAAGGCGTCCCCACCATTGTGCTGCGCTTGTTCTGCTCCGGAGTGATTTGGGCGCAGAAGCCAAAATCAGCTGTAGAGGGCGACAGAGGGAGCAACGGATAAGAGATCTCGTGATCGAATGAATCTTGATGCCGATGACAAAAAACTCACTCAGCTTGACCGAACCATCCATGCCCAAAAGGATGTTGTCACTTTTTATGTCTCGGTGGATCACCTGGTTGGAGTGGAGGAAGTCCAGCGCCTGAAGACACTGAAAAGAAGCAGGACATTTAAAAATGATTTTGTTTATTTCAGGAAAGTATATCTCAGATTTGAGTATGTATTTGTCTACAAGTATTTATTTGAATTGATTTCTAATATTAAAACTCGATTGAATTTGAGTTTTTGCAGTTTTGTTTGTCCCAACGTGTGTCTGATGGTGTAGAGGTCAAGTTCTTCTACACCAAACTCATCCATTTACGGAGGTTAAGTGTTCCCAATAACAGTGAAAACTTTGTAATCCATCTATCCATTTTCTACCGCTTGTCCTTTTTGGGGGTCGCGGGGAGCTGGAGCCTATCCCAACTGCACTAGTAACACATAATGAAGATTCAGTAGGAACTATGGGAAAAAAGATTGTTTTATTCACATCTCAATTACAATTAATTTTTATTCTGACAATAAATCTATTTATAATTTTCAAGAACCAAAAATGATGTATACATTTTTTTCCTTAAGAAACACTTTTTTTTTTTTACATTTCTAAAAACATTTTTAATTGCAATTATTTAGATTTTTTTAATTGTATTTATTCATGTTTAAAAACATTTTTAAATCTTGAATTAAAACCATGAAAAAAATAATTGAATTATTAAATAATTACCTTTTACATTAAATAGATTGACTTAAATCCGTTTTTAAATTATAAAATAATTAATTAAATCATAAAATAAAAATCTCATTAAATGATTATATTTTTAGATGCACTTTTACATAAGATAAGCGTAAGAAGATGGATGGATGGATGGATGTATCCATTAAACCATATCCATTTGTATTTCCAATTCGCAAAGTATGTGAAAACACTGTCCAAACATCAGAAAACGTCACAAATTCAGTCAGCCTATTTGAATATTGCGCTCTATACCTTCGGTTATTTTCGGAGATTGACATCGCGGTAGTAACACTTCTGCACTCTGACAATGTTATCAGATCATACTGGAAATGCGCAAAAATTGGAAATATAGGTGGTGTTTATCATTCACACTCTTTATGTAAGACAAGAACACATATGCTTGGATTTTTTATGCAGTCAAAATCGTAAATAAATAGCCAACAATTGAGTCAACAGATTGAGGGTCCTCTGTTACGCAAATTATACTCTCTCTAAGAACATCCAGAAACTGCCAACGATATTCCATTTACATATCGTGACCTGAAAATTAACCAAATATTTGAGTGATATTGTTATTATAAGCACCAATGCAGGCGGACTATTTTAGCGGCGCATTGATAGCAGTGAGCTAATGCTAGCTTACACTGCTATTGTTGGCACACTGAGCAGATGGCTGCTTTTGCTTAGTCACAAACTTGCTAAAAGTAAATTCTAGATTATAATTCATGCATCTCTCACCTGCTAGTAGACAAATGTGGCCATGGTCTGACAGGCTGGTCGACTTTGACATTGCCCGAGATGGCGAAATAGACCCCACAAGACACTTCTTGCAATAACTTGTTTTACCTTTCGTGAGGATTGCGATTGAATCTTCATCTAAACGGAATTATGTGAGAGTCCCGTTGGTCCGCATCACCGCGAGAGTGTAAATAATACAGTAAGTGTTTGTTTTATTCTGGTTTGTTATTGTTAGTTTGTATGTTGAGCATCGAGCAACGCTGAGGATGCTAGTGTCACAATGAAACTGCATCTATCACTCGGCTTCTAAAACTTATTGCTCATCCTCTTTGTGTTCGGGCTCAAAAGTATAAGGTCATGGATCTTAATTTATCCCAAGGTAATAGTTGTTGGCTCTCACAAAGTCTGCTTGATTAGCATTGTTGTTGATAGGGAAGGGATCTTTGGTTCCTACAGCAATGTCACGCGATCACGTGACAGGCTTCCTCATTGTCTCTCAAAATGGCTCGAGAATCTCCGTGAGATTGATACTATTTTGACCATATCTAATTATTCACAAACTTTAGAAGTCTTTTGGTGTCATAGATCAGACATATATGATAATAGCTTCAATATAAAGGCAACTTGTTTTTACCCTCTACTGGTACTTTAATATAAATAAATCATGAAATAACAGAAATCACGAAATAATGGAATATTTATTTAGTTTCTGTTTTTATTTTTATTTAGTCTTTATGCTATCCCCATGCTCATTCACTGTGTATACATGTCATATGTCCAAAAGGAACTTTTGAAACCTGTTTTGAAAAGGTTTTATTATAATTTTTATACCAAATAATTTTTTACAACAATCAGTTTAAATTGAGAATCGACTCTATCAAAATCGTGAGTCTTTGTAAAATTTATATCCCTACTAATGTATTTTTTGTTCATCTATTTAAGCCAGTCACATGTAGAGACAGGCAGAACAATCCTATTTTCCCCTTCAAAATATAAGTTAGCTGTGATCGGTGGGAGTGGGTGTGGTTGCCGTCACCGTCTTTACATTTGGGTTTCTTACCTCTCTGCAAACCGCTGCTATCTGGCCCTCGTCCATGCAGGTCTCAGTCACCACGTCTGTCAACGAGCCGCCGGCCAAATACTCCATCACCACCCACAGCTCATCTCCTACCAGGTAACTATGAAAGAAAAAATGTTCCTTCAGTGTCAAGGAGAGGTCATTCTGACACTGAAGTGTAGCAATACTAACAGTAGGGGGCAGTATTGCAACTTGGGCAGCAAAAAGAGAAGTGAAAGAGTCCTGATCCATGAAATAATGCACAATCATCTGTTAACACACCTGTCCAGGTAGTTGACTATATTAGAGTTTTTGTTTTCCCTCATCACTAAGATCTCATTGATGATCAGCTCCTTCTTGGGTTGCTGCTGCAGGTTCATCTGCTTGATGGCCACCTGAGGAGACAAGAACAAACTGTATGTACAGTACACTTCCCAGCAACACATCTACAGCATTAAATGCCATGATCTTCTTTTGTTTACCTCTTGGCCTGTTGCTATGTCGATGGCGGTATACACAGTGCCAGAAGCCCTTGAGACAAACACATGTAAAATTCATCACTTTTGTTTTGAAATTAGGTTCATTTCATCACGCTTTTTTTACGCTTGGAAATGATGAGGGATTTATCATCATCGTCACAGGAAATGCTTTGACCCAATTGGATTAATATGAATTTGCTTCCCAGTAAATTTAATTTGCATTTGCCCGCACGAAAACAATATCCACAACATTCATTCACAGCATCGTATTTCCTCAAAAATAATCACACTGGAAACACAATTCAAAACAAAGGCGAGTAGGGAGGTGTCCATTCCTGTGCTTATTATGTTTCATATCTATAAATGCAATTTATGGATATGAAATGATAAATGACCACAGTGAAATGGTGACGCAAGAACTATTGAACAGTAAATAACATTGAACCTGCCTGCCAGATCTGTGCATACATTATTTCTATTCATAATAGATTCGATCACTTTATGAAAGTCTCTGTTATCATTTTGTTATGTGTGGTGTACACTGCATACTAACTTCCATATGGCCTCGGAAGCGCGTAGAAGCAAAACTGATTTAAGTCGATGGGAGAATACGTGGAAGGCCGGATTTGACAGAGCAGGCTCACATTTTAAGCTTGCTCCACCCAAAGTGTGCATCTTGAATGAACACGAGTAGTGACAGACTTGAGTGGAGTAGGAGAATGCGGCCCAGCCAGAATCCGTGTAGTTGCACACCTTTTTTCCACTTAAGCACATGGGAATATAGGACCCTGAATGACTATGATTGAAATATACAGCACAGTGCTCCTGTCGTGTGTCCTGTTCTTAATCTTATTCACTTCAGGGCCCAACTTTATAGAAAACATACAAACCCTTTATTTATTGAATCACAAATATTGAAATTCATTGACTTGGTGCGTTTGCAAACAGCTACAATTATGTATAAAGCAAACTATAACCTGCTACCCAAGAATGTACAACTATTCTTCTCAACAAAAGAGGAGAAATATAACCTTAAGAGGAAAAACTAATTTAAAACATTTGTATGCTCGCACAACACTTAAAACCTTTAGTATAGCTGTATGTGGAATTAAATTATGGAACGGATTAACCAAAGAAATCAAACAAAGCACCAATATGATTCAGTTTAAGAGACTGGAGTGTTCACAAAGTACACAGAACAATAATTATGATGAATGTCTTGAACCCTTTCTTTTCCTTTTTTTATTGAGACAAAGATTATTTATGTATTTAATATGTGTATGTTTACTATAGTAAAATATTTATTTATCATTTATTTGTTCACTGTTCTGTTACAGAGAACAAGGAAATTGGATAAAATTGCTATGGTATGAAAAAGTGGTAGGATTAAATAAGCTCTGCTTCTTCCTACTCCTTTTCGGACATGCTGTAATGAAACAACTGCAATTGTGTGATGCATCACATTGTATTGTATGCATGTTCGAAATAAACTGAAACTGAACTGAACTGAACTTTTCCATTTCATATTAACACAGAATTAGTAATCTTACTCTTGATCTTAATCGTGTGCAATAATTATTTCCAAACTACTTACAGTTTAACAGGGTAAACCTTGTCAAATGATATGAAAGCATGTGTTAATAACAAATGGACTATTAAGACAACATAACATACATCTGTAAACGTGCATGCATATGCAAAAGTGCAATTTATTTATCTGTACAGTAATCTATTTATATCTGCACCTTCTTTTGTAAATGCAACTTTTATCCTGCACTACAATGAGCTAATGCAACAAAATTTCGTTCTTATCTGTACTGTAAAGTTGAAATTTGAATGACAATAAAGGAAGTCTCTAAATATTATCAAAGCTTTGGTCAGGTTTCTTGTTTGTGTGATAGTGTCACTACTGCCACAAGTGGTGGAAAAGTGTATACGGACCACAGCTGAGAAACAGATATTCTTTTGGCGGCCTTCTCGGGGGCGCGCGCTGCCCTATGGTTAAGAAACACGGGCGTAGAGGATCTTTCCTGATTTTGACCGTACTGTAGCTCCTAAAAAAAGCAGGGTACCACTAGAATATAGAGCAGCGGCACTTTTTTTTAATTTTTATTTATTTTTTTCTTTACACTTATAAGGCGCCTTTCTGGGCACTCAAGGACACCGTACAAAATTAAAACAATAAAATCAATTGGATAAAAACAACAACAAAGATCGATAAGATTTACAATGAATAAGCAGTCAGGAATAGGTGTGTTTTGAGTCTGATTTGAAGAGGGATATTGTGTCTAAGTTATGATGGTTACATTGCAGACATACAATGAAATTAGACACAAAAAAGAGCAGCGCCAATTCAAATGTCGCTAATAATAATATACATTGCCAGCAAAAACACACAGCTGACCTAATGTTTTGTATTTATATTTATTAAATGCATTTTTCCAGACTGTTTTACTCAATTACAAAAATCTCCACCATATCGTTTGAATCTTCAGTGATAACATCCTTCTGTGGAAAAAGTGTGGACAACACTGATAAATACCAGCTTTGACTCTTTGCAATAGGAAGTTGCATCATATTCATGACTAATCTTAGTATAGTGCTTAAGTTTTCATTTGCAGCATGACTCTTTATGACTGTGTTAGCCAGCTAAGTTACAAATAATATAGATAATGGTCCTTTTACCAATAGGTTTCTGAAAACTCAGCAGCCATGAAACTAAACAACTGGTGTTTCACATAGCAATCTTTTACGCTCATCGACAGACTTACCCTTGTCCTATTTTCTCAAAGCGCGTGTACTTCTTCTTAGGATCCCCGACACTCACGATACTCCCTGAGTCAGAGACAAAACACATGCATAATGATTGTGCGTGTTTTGTATATATATATGTGTGTGTGTGTGTGTGTGTGTGTGTGTGTGTGTGTGTGTGCACAAGAGTTTTAAATACATTACTGTAGAGCAGAGACTTTTGCCTTTAAGGGCAGCTACTTTATGTTTATTAATAAAAATAACACTCTTTCATATACATCGCTTATTGAGCATGAGTGAATATGCATACACTTGCTGTTCACAATATTAGGAACACCTCCCTGCACAGGAAGTACTGTACTCATTCATCAAAATGAGGTTGTAGTTTGCAGCTTTAAAAAGGCACTGCATCACACGGACTGGTGTTCATAACAGTTCCGCATCACCCAAGAAAATTTACTTCTCAGCATGATGCATTGCAATTTTACACCACTGCAACCACAATAATAAAGCAATGTTTTTGATATATGTATTTGTTATACTCCGCACTCCATCCAGCTGTATAATCACTCGCCATACAGCAATAGATGATATCTGTCTATTACCTGACACCTTCTGTTAGCTACCTCTCTTTGGTTATAATGTATATTTTCTGCTGGATATACTCAATTTTATGCTGCAGCTGTTACATATACTGTAATATTGTACATGGTAATTGTTATATATTGTATATATGATATAAACATATAATATAATATAATACATCAGTATATATCATATACTGTACATATACTATGTAAATATTACATATATGTTATATTTCATATTGCTATTACGGTACATTTTTAGTCTATTTTATACCTGCATTGTCCTTTCCATCCTTTGTAATTGACCTACTGTATGGAACAATTTCCCTTGTGGATAATTAAAGTTTGTCTAAGTCTAAGTCTAAGTCTAAGTTATAAGCCATTTTAAGTAGTGACCTCCTCTTAAATAGATATCACCTTCCAATAAATGTTTTCTCTCTGCAGCTGAATAAATACATGCCGCTGACAGTTATTTTAGGAAATAAAGTACACAGTATTTATGCTGCTTACTGTCAGATATAGAATATAGTTATTTCATGTGCTGCTGTACATGTTTGGAATCCTCAAAAATAAATCTTGAACTTTAAATATATTGTTAAAGTCTCCGAATATAGGCAGTATCGTGTGTGTTTGCAGAGGCCGATTATTTCTTATATAGTGGTACCTCAACTTAAAGTATTTTGAGAAAAGAGCTGTCTCTCAGCTAAATGTTATGTCTTAAGTTGCAAGCAAAACATTTTGAGTTACAAGCTTCCCCGCCGTTAGTTGGGGTAGCAAATGTCACAGTGAACCCCGTAAGATCCGACCAAAACATCTGGTCTTACTCGCTAGCATTAGCTTATAGAGAGCAACATAACTTTGTTTGCCAAACATGGCATGAAAGAAAGTGAGTTTAAAGGACAATGCTAAAAAGAAGAAGTGGCTGATTTCATTGAATTAAAGAACAAAATAATCAAAAACATGAGTGTGTGATTTGAGCACTGATAGTCTGCACCGTACTGAAGCAGAATGAGTCTGATGCCAAACAGGATAGTAAAACTTATAGCTATCTAACTGGCGGACATTTACCCATAAAAATATGGAAAAGCTGCTGATGGTGTGCTGGATGGAGAAGCAGCTCAAAGGAGATATTGAGAAGTCCACTCTCCAAGGTAAATGCTGTACATTATTATTACATTACTTCTTTAAACTACTGTTGTTGCGTGTAGTACATTCTATTGTATTGTTTTTATACAATATTTATTATCTAAAAGTTAGTTTATCTTTCTAAAAGGCATGTTACACGTTAAAATTGTGCTCTTTAGGTGGGGCCAAGCACCAATTATATTGATTTCAATTCCTTTCAACGGGAGATGTTAATTTCAGATTCAAGTGTTTTGAGTTGAGAGCTCTGTCACAGAACCAATTAAGCTTGTAAGTTGAGGTACTATTGTATTAGATCCTGTTGGACTTTTCTTGTGTTTTCCCAATGTTGTGGCAAGCGAGTGTGGGTAAAAAAACAGGTGTTGTGGAATAAAAAGTATGCCTATAAAGACACATACTGAGTCTCTCCAGGATTTCCTCATCTGTCATTTTGGACTTCTTCCTCTGGCGGTCCGTGTTACGATACATTGTGCTGGATGTGTTGTCGGGCTGGACCTGCGACTCGGGTGGCGTCACCACCTCTTGGACAGGGGTGGGAGGCTTGGGTGGGTCCATAACTGAGCGTGTGTAGATCTGCAAGAGCATACGTAAGAGTGGAAGTCACGACGATGTTACATTGCGCTGAAAAACACTACAACTCACAGATTTGGTGTGCTCAGGTCGAGGCGCAATGACCGGTGGAAGTTCATCGTCGTCGTCGTCGTCATCTTCCTCCTCCTCCTCTTCTTCTTCTTCCTCCTCGTCCTCCTCTTCTGACACAGGCGGCGCGATGGGGGGTTCTGAAGTTGATGTTTTGGCACCCTGCAGGATGGACACACGTGTTTTTGCAATACCACTATTAGTAGCAAGCCAGTGGAACCTCAACCAGGACATGTGACACATCTCATAAAAGTAAATGCACCTCTCAGTATTATAGCAATGAAACTTGGATCTAACTTAGAGTAGTCAGTGTGCAGTGGATGGTAAATCTATACTTTTACACAAGCTGTACACTGACTACTCTAAAAGCAGTGATTCTCAACTGGTGGGTGGCGAGCCAAAAGTGGGTCACAGTCACAGATCGTTGCCTGGTAGAGATGTGACATTCGCAAACGAGTCAAGTCTTTTAAACAGTTCTTTACAGGGAATGATGAGAACTCATTTACTGTAGGTCTGGGCGATAAACTATGAACAACTGTAGTTTGTATCGTATATCTAATTCATCGTTTCTTTACGAGCCTTTTTTAGTCGCGCATCTCAATATTAATATCGTGCAAAAGATGTTTGATTTCAGAAGTTCAAATACAACAAAGAAGTTAGTGAAGTTAATTTTGTAATTACAGCGTAAACCAGTAGTGTACATATTTTAACCTTTTGCTAGTTTTCAAATTTTATGAGATACATATTTTTTTATTATTTGTAAACAATAACTGGATAACTTGTTATTCAAGTGAATTGATTTATCATTATTATTTATGTGTATATTTATGTTACAGATTGAATACAGGTAACGAACAAAAGTATTCGTAATAATTGTGAAATGGAGTTTTGGACATGATGAACTTTGTGTGACATTGTAAATATGTGCTGTATTGTTGTGTAATCTTGTTTTCATGATTAAAATCAACATAAACATAACATTCATCAAAATGATTTAAAAATGTTTTACTATGTATGTAGTGATGTCGAATTTGGGTAGCTGCTTGTCATTAAGGGGTGATGGTGGGTCTTGCAGCTGAACTATTGTATTTTCCGGAGTATAAGACGCTACTTTTTTCTTACGCTTTGAACCCTGCTGCTTTTAGAACGATGCAGCTAATTTATGGATTTTCTTCATTAATTGCCATTTTGTTTTGTGTTCAACAAACAGTTTTCATAGAACACAGACAAAGACACTGCAAAAGTGTTATTGTTTGTGCTATGCGGCATCTTTTAGGACGAGTTTGCTAACTGTAGGTGCTGCAGGTTAAAATTGTACTTCCCATTTCGTTCCTCGAACCGGAAGTATTCGTCAATAGCATCTCTGCTTAAAAGGATTCTTCATTCATCACTCCAAGCAACGGCTGTAAGGTTTTTACAATATAACTAAAACAATTCACACTTACAAAACTGTCCCATGTGTGATGTCTGTAGGAGGGTTTTCATGCATAATTGTACATGCTATCGTAATGTAATCCAGCTGGTGTTGTTAGCATTGGCAAAAATGCTACATGTTAGTATTAATAACTTACAATGGCATTCTTTATATATTATTTGAGTTTCCTAAATTCACCAAAACGTCACCGTGGAGTTATTGAGTCTGTTGAGCTGATTGGAGAGCTAGTTTCCGCAGCGAGTGGGTACATGGTGATAACTTCTGTTTTGTTTGATCAGCCATTTTACTGCCGTGTTGCAGGCACTTTTTGGAAACAATTAAGGTATGTAAATAAACATTTACAAAATCTTTCGTACCTGTATATATCTGCAACTTATGCAGCTAAAAAATACTTATTTCTTCTCAAATTTGGTGAGTGTGGCTTAAATACCGGTGCGTTCTATAGCCCGGAAAATTAGGTTGTTGAGAACCACTGCTTTAAAATACTGTATGTACACGTTTAAAAGTGTTGCCCATGAGAATGTCAGATGGTTGCTGACATCCTGTTTTTAAACATGTGGTCAGAAAATGACCAATTGTCAGGAACAGTTGTGCTAATAAGAGTTAATAGGAAAAGATACACAGCTTTTATCAGAGAAGAGGGGTTGGGTTCTGTGTGCCAAGAACCAAGGATGAGAATGCCTTTTCAAAGAGGGAACACACTGCTCTATGTTTGAGTAGTGAAGCAAACATGCTGCAACATCGCAGTGAAGTGCAATGCGTAGATAAGCGGCACACATCCTGGATATGCACCATACCATTTGAAAACTTCCAACATATTCAGTCTGCCTAACACTGAGGATTTGTTTCCCACATCCAAAAGTCAGTTTGCCTTGGATCGTCTTCCTCTTATGGAATGGAAACATCCACTTCCAGTCTTGTCATGCAGAAATGAAGCAGTGCAGCTTAGTTCTGGTGATTAAACAAGAAAGAAAGACCCGGTCCTTTCCTAACGGGTCTGTGACCTATTTGGAGAAGGATTGGGTCAAGAGTGCAGAGGCTAGCTACCTGCAGGTAGCGAAATGTTTTTTTTGTCTTTACCATGCGGTTATGTTGCCAATGGTGATGATGTTACAAGGGAGATTTCATGAGCTCGGACATGCAGTTTGAAAGTCATCACAACCCTCTGCCACCACCATCACCCCCATGAGATGACATCATTAGACATCATTCAATGCATAACTCGAATAAAGTAAAGTAAATCAAAAAGAAAATATCCCCTTGAAAGTATTTGCAGTGGGCGTGATTGAGATCCAATAACTGACGCTGGAGATGCTGAATAGTAGTATGGAGGAGTTACCTTGTCAAATAATGCGCTGCAGGTTCTAAGGCTGACAGGTGGCCCAGATGACAGCAGTCGATTCTGAATGTGAAGGTTAAAAATGGGAGGATTTTACTCAAAAACAAACCCACACATTGTTGAAGAGTGAGCGGACTTCAGGGGAAGGAATGTTGGGGCGGAGGGTTTCACTACGAAGGGATGGTCATCAGGTCCGTGTGGCTGAATAAAGAGCTCGCGCGATAGAAGTGAAGGTCTTAGATTTAACACTTAACCTGTGCTTGGATGCACGAATGAATACATTCACAAACTGCACTCATAATGACTGTCTGAGGGTGATCATGCAATTTCTTGCATTTTCACAAGAAAAATAATATTTTAGTAAGTTTACTTCAAGGGGAACTGCACTTTTTTTTGAAATGTTGCCAATCATTCACAATCCTTATGTAAGACAAGAACACATGTTTTGTTTTTTTTAATGCACCAACTAGTAAATAAATGCGGGCAATGGTGCCTATGGGAGTCGCTCTGCCTATAAAACGGTTAAAAAAAGGATCATCAAGGTTTTTTATAGACACTGTAAGTACAGTATCTACGTAATGTAGTAACAGGCACATTCATTCATAACATGTCATATTTACGTATTTCGCTCACACGGTGGCGCATTAATTTAAAAAACGCAGCACGTTTGCTTTTTCCTTCAACAACATCAGTGATTACTACTCATGCAGACTTCACGAGAGCCAACAAACATGATAAAACATCACTTACTGTACAATGTCTGCTCTCACTGGGATGCCGACGGTTAAAACTGTTCATATATTCCTGTTTAGATGAAGAACGACTCATAATGTTTGCGAAGAAAAAAGGGGAGTGGAACCACGCGTCTTTTCAGGTCTTTTTCGCCATTACAGGGTCTAAATTGGCTGTCAAAGTTGGCCAACTTCTCAGTTTATGTCCACATCATTTTACTTTTAAGGTGAGAGGCATGATTTATAATCTAGAATAGACTTTAACAAGCTCCAAGGCGAGAAAGCAGCTCATTAGTCAATACAGCAGCATAAGGAAGTTGCCTCTCTCGGATCAATGCGCCGCTAAATGTAGGTCCTTAACTTTAGCGCTTATAATAACAATATAGTTATTACTTGCTTAATATTCCGGTCACAAAATGTAAATGGAGTATTGTTGGCGGTTTTTAGATGTTTTTATTGGGTTTTATGGTCGAAATAGACGCAATAGACATCACAGCGCCCATTGGCTCCATTGTAAGAGGACTTTTATCTATATTTAAGAGTTAGAATGCATTTTAAAAAAAGACAAATGTGTTCTTGGCTCTCATAAGGATTGTGAATTATAGACAAAATTCCCAAAAAGTGCAGATCCCCTTTAAGGAACTATTTACTCAAACAATTTAAATACATTTCTGACACAATTCACTGGAAAAATATTAATACTTATTTGATGTTATCTTTATTAGCTCTGCCTCACCTCACCGCATGACATTACGTTACCAAACATGCACAAAAGGTTAAGAACATAGTATTTTATACGACATGATGCAGTTCTACTAAATAACGTTATTGTATTGCATGTTATTGGACATCCCTAAAGTTCCTGCTGTGTATATATTCCACTTGAAGTTGTGCAAATATTCGTATTGAGCTTGACAACACAAAATCGCAGCAGAAGAGAAAAGTTTTCAAAGTAAAACAAGACTGACTGACAGTTTTGCCTGCTGGGCACGCTGAGGTCATAGATGGGCGATGGCACAAGTTAATAGCAAAGTCCCGTCTGCAGGGCTCAGAATCAGTGGACAGTCTGAGACGCCCTCCAATACTCTCTCACACGCAACCTTTTCGCCTCACTGCTGGCCCTTCGCTGGCACTGTCCAAGCAAAAAAAAAAAACAACCCTGCATGATCCCAGCGCGGTTGGCCCGGGGCGGAGAATCCCCCTCGCCCCCCTGCCAGACTCGGGATTGCATTTCTTCACCCGGCTGAGCGTGTGTGCAGGGCAAGGCATTAAAAGCATAGATTACTCTGGTCAAAGCCAGGAATGAGGTCAGCGTAGCGGGAGTCCTCCTCAGTGCAGTCAAGCCTCCACTGAAGCTCGTCAATTGTTTGTATTACAAATCTAGTTCAAGTAAGATTGAAAAAAATTAACAGCGGGCTCTTGTTTGAGCACACATGCAACTGGAATGGCTTGGGGGGAAAGCACAGTAAAGGTTTCTTGGGAGGAATGTACACATTTTGTCCATTAAGGGGAAGCAACGCAAACAATTTTAAAACTTACCTCTCCGACTTATACAGTGTTGTAGAAATACATCCTTCCAATCAAGACTTAGGGCCTGGTTTACTAAGATCTAAATACCTCGCACTAAACAGCGTGTGCAATCTATAAAATAACGTGTACTATTAGTGGGCGTGTTCCGTGTGATCTACTAAGATTGTGTGAAATTGAAAATTGGTGCAGATCGCCTTATTTAAATGAGGATTTTGCTTGCACCATATAGGGCATCACCACGGAGACACTCTCATTTACTGCACATTCATGTTATCATGCTCCAACCTGTGGCGTTTTGCTATGTTTTTAAACACGCAGGAGACGTGAACCACTTTTTATGGGTATTTTAGCAGCATTCACTCAGTGCATCTACATTGACATCACTTTTTTTCTGTTTTACCGCTTAGGTGCATGGGAGAGAGGCTGCATTTATGTGCTCACACTTCAAAAAAAGTTTTTCATATAGTACATATGTATATATATTATGTATTCTATGTGAAAAAACAAACATCATTTAAAAAATATTAAATGACACTAAAACGCAACAATTACAATGAGCCCCTTAAGTCACCCAGCAGCCACGAAATTATAAAATGATGTTGCTGAATAAACGATGTGTCTAATGTTTTTTATTTCTGACCGTCAAAATATGTTGAAACGTACACGTAAGACGGAGGATTCTCTGTCCATCATGTGTCTTTCTCACAGCCGTGTGCAAAACTGTGTCAGTGTGCGCGTCCTTTTCAAACATGCTAAATAAAACACAAAATGGAGCTCCTAAAACAGTGATAAAGTGTTGATAAATCACATTGCGTGTGCTGAATTTGCATTTTCTCTTCCCAGTATTGTGGGAGTTTGGATGATAAGCATATATTTTGCATATTAATGAGGACGGAGACACAAAATGGATAGCACCCATTATTCTGCTAACTTAAGAAACGCAATCCACTTTACACACGTTTAGTAAATCAGCTTTGTGTGTGCTATCAAGTTTGCACGTGTTTTAGTAAAAGCAAACCTTTAGTAAATCAGGCCCCTACTGTCTTTCACTTACTTATTTACGACTTACAAATGTACTGTCTTACAACTGTACAATCAAAATAAAGAGAAAGCAAAAATAGCGCGGAACTAAGAAAATAAGACTCACCAGAGTGTTTGCTGCTATGTAACCATGTGCGGACTTGTCTGAAAAAGAAATATGCTCTCATTAGAATGAGATTTTAAAGGTTCTTAATAGATAGAATAGATAGAATAAATTGTGGGGTATTAGTGTATATACTGTACCTCCTGAGGTGAAGCTCATGTACTTCTGGTTGTTGACGGTCTCTTTGGAGTCGTAGAACTTGAGGACGTCCAATACGGCTTGTGGGTTCTTCTTCTGCTCCAGTTTGGTGATGTTGGAGGTCTGTAGGAGGCGCGCCCATTGCTCTGGGATGCCCTGCAAGGCCACAGAAGGGTCAAATTTAAAATGTTTGGACTTTTAAGCTCTAATTTTTACTTAAAAATGCCATAAAATGTGTCCAAATACTGTCTATACTGCCTGTATCTACACAGCAGCAACTCTCTATGGATACTGCATTCGCTACCATACTATACAAGAATTATAATGTATATCAAAATGTTGTCTTTACAATTAAAAATAATAAAGTTGTAATGGCTTCTGTCAGAAAAGTGTTTATCCATTAATATTATTTTTGTGCCGGTAGTTTGCAGTTTTTAAGTATCATTACAGTGTATCTTGACACATAAGCATGACTACTTTCTTTACAAGCAAATCTATTCATGTGTGGGGAAAAAAAAGCTTAAATAGCTTTGGGCAATGGAAGAAGTTAGACTTTCAGACTTTTTTAATCCACCAAAACATTGTATAATTGTGCAAAGCAGCCCCATGAAATTATAATGACTGGGTCAGAGCATGTCAAATAAATACTGAATTATTTGTTATTATTTTTGTGTTTAAAAATGATATAGTCTTATTATTGGTAGTTTTATTGGGATTTTTACTACTAATGTTTAATCGTTTTATGTAGATAGCTAGAAAGATAGATTAACTTTATTAATCCTCTAAAAGAGGAAAATAATTTGCCTTAGCGGTGTTTAAGTACAGTAAGATTATAGTAAATCTATCTAATTTAAATGTGATATATTCTGAGATAGGCTCCAGCACCCCCGTGACCCCGAAAGGGACAAGCGGTAGAAAATGGAAAAATTGATATTTAAACATATTTAACCTGCTTAATCAATCATGGGTTCGGCATTTTGGTCTTTCGGATCAAAAATGTCCAAACTGTTTCCACTTACAGAGTAATGTTAAAATGCAGTTCCATGGCGGGCTTGCACGCCAGCGCGAGGCAGTTGTGGTTAACAACCATGAGCAACAATTATTTCATTCAGGCCCCATGGCAATTTTTTTTTTTACAAAATGTAACGTCTAATTTTGGCAAATATATATATTTTTTGTTAACCTGTTCCCTTAAACCAAGGATGTCAAACAAATTTTAGCTCAGGGGCGGCATGGAGGAAAATCTATTCCCACGCGAGTTGGACTGGTAAAATCAAGGCATTAAAACTTAAAAATAAAGACAACTTCAGATTGTTTTCTTTGTCTTACTTGGCCAAAAATAGAACAAACACATTCTGAAAATGTACATATTATAGATAATCCTCTTAGCAAAATACTTCAAGTTAGTTGAAAATTCTGAGGAATGAATTGGTGCAGTTTCAAAAACACCATGAAGAACAAAATTAATGTAGACTTTATCTCAGTGTTTTTACAAAGCCATTCAACTTTAGGCAATTCCTGTTTAAGATTGTCACGTTTGCAGTTCACCATTAAAAACGTTTGGAAAAGCAATCGAGTGGTTTCCTCACCGCCGCATTGGTGAAATCTGCAACTGCCACAACACATTCATTTACCATTATTCAATGAATACAATTATAATTTAACAAAACAATTATCAAAATGACACCATAGTCGAAATCAAGGTAACATGACTACAAACGTAACCAATGTGAACATAGTAGATTAAAGCATAACATAAATCAGAACAAACACAAGAAATGTAGGAACACATTTTTATAATGGAGTTCAGGGTGCACATCATGCATTCAACCAATTGCAAGCGCTGCATGGAACTCTAACCAAAAAGATGATGGTCATCTTACCTTTTCGTTATTTTATCCGTTGAGTGGATAATTTACAATGAAAAAAGGTATTGTGCGTCGATACTGCTGCCATATGCTGCCAGCCGGCAGCCACAACAGAAGCAGCTGATTGCTTTCACCTGCGCTGATTGGAGTAGCAGCAGCCAATCCAGAGGGCTCTTAAAGTCAGCTGACACGTCATCTTTAAACCCTGTCATGTGTGACGTAGGTTACACTTGAATTGCTATTGCGACATCCAGTGGACACATTTACAACAGCAGTTTCTTTCATTAAAAAAATGCAGCTTATTTTTATATTTAGCAAACTGATCTTGTGGGCCAGATTAAACGTGTTCGTGGGCCTGATATGCCCCTGCAGGCCATACATTTGACACACCTGCCTTAAACCACTATTGCCATTGGTGGTAGGGCTGCACGATTTTGAGAAAAAGATCTACCGGTAATTGCCATGTTTCTCTCCAAAATTGCAATCTCGATACAATTTACGATTTTTATCTTTTATACATAAAAATGCATAAACTGCGAAAATAACAAATGAAGGACAACATGTTACTTTTAGAAGGTCAATCAACATATTCTTGTCTCAATGTGCCACACATTAGAACAAAATGCAATCATTTACATTTTTAAGACAGACTGAGAGCTTTTGTCTACGTCATGCTCATAAACTAAAGAAATCATCATTAAAAACTATAAAGTGTTTGTAATGTAATGTAATCATAATATATATAAAAAAAAATGCAAATAACCATTTAAAGGATATACACTTTTATTTCTCATTACTGTAGAATTGTTTACCATTGTACTGTAATTGGAACGTAAATAACTTTATCGTAAATAAATAGACATATCAAAATTGTGTCATTTCCATGAGCAAAAATGTAACTTAAACAAATATTGAACATCTTAAAGTGCATTTTTTTAACCAGTTAAAAAAAGTAGGTCAGACGTTGTCATTTTGTTTATTGCTATCACGTGATGACGGCATTCTCTGTGAGCGCTTTGAGTATCTAATAATAGAAAAGCGCGATATAAAATCTAATCCATTATTATTATTATTCGTCTGTGTTGATGGGCTAATATTGCCCACCTGATTTGAAGCTGAAATATTACCACAACGGGACATTTGGCTTTGGAAACATATTGTTTGCTCCAAATTTCTGTTACTTTGTGGCGAGTCGCGAGTAGGGAGTCTGTCTGTCTGCGCTTCTTGTGTGTGTAAGCTGGCGTCTATGGCATCACATTAGTGCCAAAAATCCAAGCGCATAAAAACTGTTATCGCGCGCTGATTCTCCACTTCGCGCGGTGCCTTTCTGCGCGCGCGCCGTCTCGGTCTGTGCGCTCTCTGTGTACTCCTGGCATCTCTCCTCGCGCTGTCTGTTTCTTTTTGGCACTTTGGGGGCGGGTATGCTTAGACAGCCCCTCCTTTCTGATTGGCTCTGAGCATTTTTCATATGACCAATCATTGTCCAGCGTAGCAACGTTGTAGCCATCTTACCTCGGACAGCTAGCCTCAATCATTACATTGATGTCAATGGTACATGTACTAATTAAATGACCATAACTTGCTCGATTTTCGACCAATTAACAAACGGTTTGCCTTGTTACAAATCTTATTACATGTAGATATGACATAGGATGCTGTACCTGTTGAAATTACCTCTTTCGCTTTAAAAAAAAATGACTTAATTGTGCAACATAGTTGCATTATTAAAAGACTATTTTTAACATTTTAAAAACAAAATTCAAAGATTATTTCATTAATTTTATGGCTGAATCAAAAGAAATTCCATAAATTAGAAAACAAATGTTCAAGAAGAAGTGACAATATAAAATAATGTTATGGTTGGATGTTATTGCTGGTGGACCAGTTCTGGCTGAAAGATGTGATTATGGTGTTTGTTGTCTTATTATTTATTTGGGTCACATTTTGTATTACCCTGTATTGTGTTTATGTGGCATGAAATGACCTTCATCAGCGCACAGCATTTTTTTATCCACTTCTTCCTCCGTAAATCTTGATACATATTGACGATGACCCGCCCTGCTATACTTCTGATTGGCTCTGAGCATTTTTCGCCTGACCAATCAAAAAGAAGGGGCCGTCTAAGCATACCCGCCCCCAAAGTGCCAAAACGAAACATGACAGCGCACAGACTGAGACGGCGCGCGCGCAGAAAGGCACCGCACACTCAAAAAGGCACCACGCGCGCGCAAAAGGGTGTCGCGCGTGCGCACGAAGTGGAGAATCAGCGCGCGATAACAGTTTTTATGCGCTCGGATTTTTGGCACTAATGTGACGCCATAGGCGTCTTCTACAACCAAGACAAAGATTGTGAATGACTGAAAAGAGGGCTCACCGTGGTCAGTTAATTCTGATGTTTGATAAATAGAATAATTGTGGTATAATTGTCTGTTAATCAAAGATGCACATCAATGAAGGAGATAAATAAAAATGAATGAATGAATAAATGAATGAATGAATGAATAAACGCACTTATGTGCTGATAGCGATGCACAGAGTGAGACGTCTTTCTCCCTGTTTGAAGCAAGAAAGGAACAATTCTGAACATGTCTGTCACTCAAATGCCAGTGAAGGCGGCGGAACCCCCCCCCCAAAAAAAACTCTGTATCTTGCGGTTACGTAATTGCACTAATTAAAACCTTGATGTCGATTAATCGTGCTGCCCTAGTTGGTGGTGTCCTTATTTTGGGGGGTTTACAAAGCTTTAATTTGGACCGGTGACAGACAGCACTTGTGTTCACCTCGCAGCAGTTTTAAGGTTGATTGTAAAAAAGTAGACTATCAAAGCGAGTGTTCCTAAAGCCACACAGAGCGCCACTATCCTGCACTGACGTCACGTCGATAGGTTTTAATTAGGGCGGTCAAATTTAACGTAAAAATAACGAGTTAACAAAAGCTTTCTTTAACGGACTTATTCTCTTAATCGCGCCATTAACATCTGTCTTGTGTGACCCTCAGCCCATACTGTAGCTGCTGCATTCTGTCTGATGTTGAGTCACAGGAACGAACAGAGAGCAGAAATGGAAAAGGAAAATGTTATATTGAATAGGAAATTTGGCTAGAAAGCCCTGGCAGATTCCTTTAAGTGTTAATGATAAACCAATGCAACCGGAGATGCGATTCGAGAAGTGGCCAGTTCGGCTACATCGGTTACAACCCCCTCAATCGATAAGATTTAGCTATGAATCATTAGGTTAAACGAGTGGATACACACAAACTGGTTATCGTGCCGAAGTAGAAATCAGTTGACGGTTTTTGTCTTTAACCCAACACGAGAGCCAGGGTTCACCGTGAAAGGAGTCACGCGCTTGTTACGTTACTTAAGTAACTGGAGACGAGACTAAACGTGGATACATTGACGTGGTGTCGCGCGAGATTAGCATTTAGTAGACCGTTTATCTTTCCAACAACACGAGCGTCACGGCTTCCCGCCAAATAATTACCTGCAAGATACGTAACGTCAACACTGCGGACCGTCTCCATGCTATGCAGTCCGTCAATATTGCAACATCCCAAGGAATGGAAGCTTAGACAGATTCCCAGATGACTCGTGGATAATAAATATATTTTACATGCGTTTGCCTTTTTACTTCACAAAACATTTTTGGGGACATCCGTCCATCCATTCATTTTCTACCGCTTGTCCCTCTCGCATATGTTGTTTAAAGAATTTAAAATACTGGAAACATGTAACATTTATAGAAAGTGTCTTTGTTTTTTTTGAAAATGAATGGGCCGTCATGTGTTTTTGTTAGGGATGTCCGATAATGGCTTTTTGCCGATATCCGATATTCCGATATACTCTTTAATTACCGATACCGATATCAACCGATACCGATATCAACCGATACCGATATCAACCGATATATACAGTCGTGGAATTAACACATTTTTACGCCTAATTTGGACAACCAGGTATGGTGAAGATAAGGTACTTTTAAAAAGAATTCATAAAATAAAATAAGATAAATAAATTAAAAACATTTTTTTGAATAAAAAAGAAAGTAAAACAATGTAAAAACAGTTACATAGAAACTAGTAATAATGAAAATTAGTAAAATGAACTGTTAAAGGTTAGTACTATTAGTGGACCAATCATGTGTGCTTACGGACTGTATCCCTTGCAGACTGTATTGATATGTTGATATATAATGTAGGAACCAGAATATTAATAACAGAAAGAAACAACCATTTTGTGTGAATGAGTGTAAATGAGTGTAAATGGGGGTGAGAGGTTTTTTTGGGTTGGTGCTCTAATTGTAAGTGTATCTTGTGTTTTTTATGTTGATTTAATAAAAAATAAAAAATAAACATACCGATAATTAAAAAAAAGATACCGATAATTTCCGATATTACATTTTAACGCATTTATCGGCCGATAATATCGGACATCTCTAGTTTTTGTTTTATATTTGAAAATGAATGCGCCTTAGGCTGTTCTCATTCATCAGTTTATAGTTATTCTCATGGTATTCAACTGATCAGTTGTCTTAGAACATCAGTTCATGCTCCTAGACTTATCTTGGACAGATCTAGTCTGAGCGCTTGGTGCCAAGGTTCTAACTATTTATCCTCCAACATGAGGAGGAGTGTATGCACAGAATGAATACTTTTCTTCTTCTATCCATCCATCCATCCATCCATCCATCCATTTTCTACTGCTTCTCCTTCTTGGGGTCGCGGGAGGAGCTGGAGCCTATCCCAGCTGCATTCGGGCGGAAGGCGAGGTACACCCAGGACAAGTCCCCACCTTATCACAGAGCCAACACAGATAGACAACATTCACATTCACATTCACACACTAGGGTCTTTGTATCTTAAAAAAGAATGTGTCTATCAACATATGCTAACCATAAAATTAAATCATTTATACACCGTATCGAATCTTAATAAATCATTCATACACTGAATCGAATCATATCGAATCATTCATACACTACATTGAATATTATCGAATTTTTCTGTTTTATAAATTAATATTTTTTTTAACCGCATCATAACCCATGTATCGCGATGTGAATTGAATCGTCCATCACAAAGAGATTTACATTCCTTTCTCTATGTAACCAAACTTATTTTTATCTACATTGCTGTGAGTTATCACTGGAGTTTCCAGCTGCTCGAGGTAGTGTTGCCATGTTTGAGTATTACAAGCAACAGGAAGTATGGAGCTAAAGTCACACATCAGTGATTCTCAAACTGTGGTATGTGTACCACTAGTGGTACGTGGATTCCATCCAGTGGTACAGCAAATAATCACTTTAGTGTTTGTTTCCCCTATATTCAAACACATTGTTACTGTTCAAAGTGTGTGTAATGTTACAGTGGCCAAAAATATTGAATATACTTGTTAAAATAAAACTTCTGCTTTGTTTTTGATGAATATTTAGGCCTACTACAATAACATATTTTAATGTTGGTCATTATGGTGGAACTTGGACAGCCAAGTGTTTTCTGAGGTGGTACTTGGTTAAGAGAGAGCGCAAAAAATATGACTGAAGTGGTGAAGCTGTATTTTCATTTTTATTTAAGAAACATATTTTTATTATTATTTATTATTATTTTAATTAGAATGTATGTATTTCAGCACTGCATAATTGTATGTAAATACTTTTTTCATCAGTTTTGTGAGTCCCTTCTTTTGTAGTACATTTGATTAATATTTATTTTTGTAATGAGCCTGACTTAAGCCTTGATAACAATATTTGTGATTAACACAGGGTTCATTTCAATTGACAAGGTTTATCCTATTAAACTGGAAGTAGGTTAAATATAATTATTAAATAAGAGTAAGATAAAAAAAAAGTAAAAAAATAAAAAATAGTAAGATTACTAATTCAGTGTAATATTTCAGTGGACCGGGCCTCTCAGTAGTGGAAAAGTTGGGGCCCGAGGTCAAAAAGGTTGAGAACCCCTGCTGTAGAAGATATTTGATTGCAGCTTTCAAAACAGCACTGGAACTCAACTGAAACCTTTTTTCAGATGACCTCATGGAACTTCCTCATGGAAGTGTGATGTTTCGAAATGTGCATCAGCTGCTGTTTTGTTCAAGTGAAATAAGACACTCACTGTGAATTCTCCTGTTACTGCGTCAAAGCCAACATGGATGGTGTGTTCAAAGTCGGAGGGGAGGGATATCTCGGGACGCTCCTTCTCCTTCTTCTTGTTTGCTAAACAACATCATGAACATAAGCCAATTAATAATTATTTTACACGTATTTTGTGGTAGAAGTGAAGCAAAGAGCGGTGACATGCGCCGCAAGGAACTCACTCTTATCTCCTCCAGGGAAGATGGAGCGCAGGCGCACCTTCTTGATTTTCTCTTCGGGAGCCATTGGAAGCGGTTTAGAGGCAGGATTCACTGATGAAGAGTCTCGGGAACTACTGTTCATTCTCAAGGGAGGGGCTGGTGGTTTCTCTTCAATATCGACACTATCAGACATCTTTAGTAGCACTCACAATGTCCTGGAAGAGAGACAGAGAAAGGTTTTTGGCATAACATATAGTGTATCGTGGAGAGGAGTCATCTCAAAAGATCAACAGAACTTCCCTGTTTCTTATGTTGTGACACACACCAAATGGTGTTAATGTCTGTTCACGGCAGCGTGCTACACTTGGGAGTTCCTTCTCTACTCGACCGATTTCTGAGGCAGCACAATTGGGGTAATGTGACTGTCATGTCAGCCCCATCATACTGTATTCAGATCCTTGTAGCAGTAGTTTGGCCTATTTTAGCCTTCTAACAGCAGGAATGTTGTTGCCGCAGCATTTGCCATGATGCTCCTGCAAAGCTGATTTGTTGTTATTGCATTAAAATGTCCCACATCTGACAACCTGTACCAAAGTTCCGCCATTAAGGATTCCCAAACATCCGTGCACACGGCCATCCCACTAGCATGTTAGACTCCTCCGCTGCCTCGCCCTGAGGCCAAGCCCATCATGTGATGTGCAACACGACTGGCCCAGAAAAGCTGGCCAGCATGGCCGACCTACATTAGCAAACAAAAACCAACCTCGAGTTCTTGACACAGCGTACAAGTCGCCTTCATAGTGACCTACAACTATCTGCAGCACTAAACAAAGTGGCTGTCTTTCCAAAGGAACTGGTGAATAAGCCTGTGACAAAATGATCATTTAAGATTCAATCCAATCCAATCCACTTTATTTATATAGCACATTTAAACAACAAAATGTTTCCAAAGTGCTGCACAACAATATTAAACACAATTAAAAACAATATAAAATAAATGTGATTAAAAACAATTTCAAAGGGTAAAACCAATTAAAACAGATTACTAACACAAACAATAACTGCCCTATTCTTTCTGTTGCCTCATTTTTTAAAAACAGAAAACAAATTACACAGTCAAAAGTTTTAGGTCTATCTCCAATTTACAGTATATTACACAGTTTCCAAAACAACTATTTCCATAAGAAGTAAGTAAATAGAAATCATCTCCAAACTATGACTATCAAAAAAAATAGTAACGGTCAAGGAAACATTCTTAACTGCAGTCTTTCCCATACGTCAATTTAGCGTCTTTGTCATTATATTTAGCAAATATTATGACATTTTTCCCCCCAAAAAAAAGAAAAAAAAGAAAGTTAATGTGTACGGTATATCCAGCAACTTTTTCTGGTCTTATTGGAAATATTTGGATACTCTTACATAGGCATGTACATTGGCGTTGTTAGGCCTATTTTAGGGGGGCTCAAGCCGCCCTAAAATGTTCTTAAGCCCCCCTAAATAATTTGGTGTTATATATATATATATATATATATATATATATATATATATATATATATATATATATATATATATATATATATATATAATTTTTTGTTAACAAATACATGCCAACATATTCATTATAAAGTGGCCCGAATATGAGTTTAAATAAATCAATCATATAACCTGTCATTATTCACTCAGTTTCCCCTCACTTCATAGCGTAAATCACCAAAAATTATTCCTGGGCGCGGCACCGCTGCTGCCCACTGCTCCCCTCACCTCCCAGGGGGTGAACAAGGGGATGGGTCAAATGCAGAGGACACATTTCACCACACCTAGTGTGTGTGTGTGTGACAATCATTGGTACTTTAAGGGAGAGAGCCCCTTTAGTGTGTCGGTATCCAATCCATTCCACTTGTTCATATAGAAAATGCCCACATCCCTCAAAATCCAGTCCGCATTTTCTCTGCGACCTTGCCTGCGGGCCTTGGACTTGTTCATATAGAAAATGCCCACATCACTCTTGTAGAATCTATATAAAGTAATATACATTAGTCTAATGTTAAAACAATGAAAAAAACATTAAATATATTTGTTTTATTGTATTGTTACATTAATAGCTGTTGTATTGTTATAGAATGGCTTGTTAAACATTTCATAGGATTTTCAGAGGGAGGAAAAACCAAGACATTTAATATAAAATGTCAAATTAATAAATACATTAAAAGAAAAAGAAAAAAAATGGTTAAAAGCCATCGTCCCGGGGAGCATTTCATTTTGTCCCGTGCATTTTTTAAATAATACTAATAACAATGAATAATTTCTAAGTCTTTGTTAGCCGTTTGTGAAGTTTTGTGCTTGTGCGCTACGTTCGCTCGCGTCCTGTGCATCTCCTGGGGGCTAAGCCCACCCTGTCCTTAAAAGCTAGTGACGCCCCTGGGCATGTATATTGTTAAGATTGTATCGATATTTCTTATTCATACCAGTATTCATCCATACTCCTATCAGTATTATATGTGGTTTAATGGTTTAAATTACATGTGAAAAAAAACATTTTTATAACCATTATATTACCATAAGAGGTTGTAGCAACATCAATGAACATCTTACAGCAGTATCAACACCTGCTTTAAGTCTTAAACAAGTCCAACTATGTTTGAAGTGCAAGGTGCAATGCAGTTTTTATATCACCATCTTGTTAAAACCACACGGATCCAACGCTGTGTTTCTATTCATTACAATTACACTCAGCTGGTAATAATGTTTATGTTTGGTATTCATGTGCAGAGTACAGACCTTTTTCATGATATATCAAACATAAATCAATACAATCAATTAGCATTATAGGTGGTTGTGCATTAAAGGTGTTTTGATGCCACGCAAATGGAGTAACATCAGATGGCGACTATAGACCTGTTAACCAATGCTATCTTGCTTAAGAGCAACTTTATAGAACTTAAATGTTTCCCTTTTTAAGTCAATAAATATGTGTCTGTAGATTACTGGATCGCTGGGAGGACAGTTGATTAAACACATTCACTTCAAAGTGACTAACTCTTACTAGCGTGCATGACTTGAGGAACTGTTGGGGAGGAAATATTGTTGTGTAACTAACTTTTGTGTTACAAACTTCTGCTTCTTATTTGTGATTATTCCAAGCTGATTATCAGATCCTACCCATGTAATTTTTTAAGTGTAGCAGCGGCACCTGAAGTCAATGCGAGCGTGACACAGATCAGATTTTTTTTGCCAGTCTAAACACTCCTAAGTGCTTCAAATCTGATCTTTTCGCATGAGATTCAGACCACATCAGGAGGTTGTCCGAATCCGATTGGAATCTGATCTTTTCAAATGTGACTTTAGTCTAAACGCAATGCTACCGTATGTGACTTTTTCGTCGTGCGCAGGGTAAGTGGATACTTCATCACAACATCCGGTTTTGGTGAGCAAAGTCTTCTTTGGATGGCTGAATTTTCGCTGCATCACTACTCAATAGTGCGCAAATAATAGGCTATATGTAATATATGAATATATATATTGATTCCAAAGAAATAGCGATTGTTGAAGGACCAGAATTTGAGGCTGTAGCGTATTTGCTTACATGTCAGTACATTGCGTGAGTTGTTTACAAAAGTGAGTTGAAAAATAAAGCAAATGTAGCTTTACGCTGATGTCTGTTTTGCCTCTACCTAATAGCCATAAGAAGATTAGTACCCTCTTAAAAATATATTACACAATGAACATCCATACATATATTATATTACTTTAATTTATTTTTACAAAAAAAAAAACACTCATTTTTAAGGTGTGGCAACTTTTATTTTATTTTGTAGTAGTAGAGACTTCCTTGTTCATTTACGGACTCGGTCAACTTCCTTTGTTTTCACTTTAAGTGAGGTCGAGGCCACATTGGGCCACATCGGGGCCACATTGGTGCCTGTGCGCGTTTACATTGGAGTCTGATAAAGATCACATTTTACTTGTAGTGTAAAAAGTCAGCTGGAAAAAATCTGATTTCGAAACGCAGTCTGTCATAATTATGACGGTCAGCTGGATAAAAAAAATACAGATAGCCGTTTCACTTGTCCAGAATCTTAACGGCCCTCCTGTACCGACCCAATTAGGAATCAGTACTCGGTATACATCCCAACTCTTACATGAAAGCAAGTATTGCTCTTCTCAACAAGCAGAGTGTCCTGCAGTGAACGCTACACCAATCACAAAAAGAATAAAAGTTTATGAGTATTTGTAAACATATTTGTATTGATTTTCATGGTATTTCCTCACTTTTTGTCTTCTGAGCATTCCACTACCATAGATAGATTGCAGTCCTGTGGGAAACCCTGAATTGTTAAAATTTGGTCTTAACTTTATTGACGAAGGGGAAATCCGAAGGTGATTAGTGCCTCAGATTATGCCACATCATTGTATTGAATGTGTAAAAATAAGTCAACTCCCGTTACTAGTGAAATACAAAAATTAGGAATTACGACCTTATTAATTGGTATAAAGTTACGATGCAACTTGTGTGGCGTCATGCATGACAACGGTCCATCTTTTTAAAATAGGTGCCACAAAAACCTAAAGAAAAAGCGGCGTTAATCCTTTGATGCTGGTTTATCTAAGGTCTTGTGATGTAAGCTGAGGTCTTGCCCACTTTTAAGTTGTACAACCTTAGGGGTGCTTGACTTAACAAAGGTTCCACTATATTTGGGCATTTTAATTGCACTTAGGCCAAATGTCAATGCGCACTCCTAATGTATGGACTTGGACTAAGGGAGAGAGTGAGGTGGCATATTCTTATCTCTAAATACAAAAATTCTGACAGGACAGCCTATACAGACTGAGCTTCTCTAACATCAATGGCCAAGAAAACAGACTGTGACTTTGAAAGCAGCTCTGAGACAAGCTTTGACAGACAGAGTTGATTGACAGGATGAGTTTTACGATGTCACTTGCACCAAGAAGGAAACAGTGAAAAAACCCTTTTCTCACCACAAAAAGGTGTCAAATCTCAGCTCAAAGCTCGGCAAGGAGAAGACCTGGCATGAAGCCCACTGATCTAATCAGAGCAGCTTTGGAAAGGAAGAAAGTTTGCCAATGCAGACCTCAAAGATATTTCAAAGAACAGTGTTTCCCATAAATGTATGTTTACTTACTTCTTCTTTGGAATTTGGCGCTATCTGCTCACGCTATCTGATATTACAATAACATATGAATGGCTTGTCGTTACAACTCGCTCCAGTAAATGGCATCGTACCTTGGACCAATGCCTGTGCGACCAAGAATACTTTGACTCGGCCCGGCAATCAAAACCTGATGCCGATCCTGCTGGTGTCTCAGCGAGCCAGAGACAAGGTGAACGTTTTCCACTGCTGAATGTTGTTCTGTTGTTAAATAAGGTTTAAAACAAGAAACTGTCACAAACCGAAAATCTAGCGCTTCAATGCTACTCATAAACTCCAGATCTGCTGTAAACCCGAAAGAAGATAGCTGAGGAGAGCTTGAGCAGATACAAATAAATATACATGCATACGAGGGCTCTGTCTACACAGGAGCATCTTTAGGTCGTAACAGTAAAGTATTGTATCATTTCCGCCTTTCGCCCACATGGCAACAGCGTTTTGGGTTCTCTGCAACAATATTTTTTGAGAACAGGTTTCAGAGGGTGCTGTTGTCATGTGGACAAGCAAACCAATACTTCGTCACCGTCATGTGATAAAAAACTTTCAGCCAAACCACTTCTGATATTTTGTTGTCTTGTCATCAAATGTGACTCGCAGAAGTTATTTTACTTCGTTATCAGTCTTCTTCTAGTTTTGGTGTGTCCGGTGGCTCTGTCTGACACCGTTTACAGACCCACATGTACAGGTGTTCTATATAGAGAAAGGAACCTTTCACATTTGAATCGATACAGTACCAATTCCTGGTACCTGGGAATCAATACTCAATGGTACCAATTTTTGGTAATTTTGTGTGTCAATATAATATAATGTGTTAATTGTTTAATAATACATTCAAATTTGTTTATGTAACATTTAAAAATTAGCTGATTATGGTAAATTTGCTGTCTAGTTGTATATTGTTTTCTCACTGGATTATAGAGTCTCATTTGGAAGTATTACATAGTAGACTTTGCATGCAGTTGCAATTCCAAGACATTAGATGGCAGTAGTGTATAGACTACAGTGTGTTGCCTAGCTAGGAAGTAGTCTTTGACATTCAACTGAATCTTGTATTTCATTGCGCCCTACTAAGTGTTTATATTGTGAGTATTGTACTTATAACACACCAGCTATTTGATTGTAACGTGCATCTTAGTGTAGTTTTCATTACCAAATTTGGAGGTGTTGCCATTCATCCATCCATTTTCTACCGGATAGCTAGGGGGGCTGCAGCCTATCCCAGCTACACAAGGGCGGAAGGCGGGGTACACCCTGGACAAGTCGCCATCTCATCGCAGGGTCATGAAATCACTAATACTATTTAGTAGCATGTACAGTATATGGAAAAGTCAATGTA
Organism: Nerophis lumbriciformis; assembly: GCF_033978685.3. NCBI lineage: Eukaryota > Metazoa > Chordata > Actinopteri > Syngnathiformes > Syngnathidae > Nerophis > Nerophis lumbriciformis. Next base: position 19,918,012 of record NC_084556.2, on the reverse strand, counting down.
AATTAGCATCACGCTAGTACATTTTGGAAAAGTGGAGTCTTTTGAGCATTTTCTATGCTTGCTTTGCTGGCATGGCGAATTGTAACATTATTTAGAGGCAGTTTGACTGAGTCCGTTCTGAGTGCTGCTTGAGTGATCGTTTTCTCGCGAAGTTTTTGAGCTGGCCGAAATATGGTACTGTTGGATTTTACGTAACTGGATACCCTGTAGAACCAAAGAAATTTGGTTGGTGCCCATAAAAGAGGCAAATTTGGTACCCATCTCTTGTGCTATATGGATTACATATTTTTCACCCAGTGATCTGTTCCCGTCTGATTGGTACTATTAATTGATCCGACAATAATCTTTTTTTTTTTTAAACAACAACCTACGAGCGTCCTCGTGTCAGCAGGGCCTACTGTACGTAGGTATCACGACAGCTAGCATTACACATTAAGAGTGATACTTTTTTTACAAACTGTTGGGAGTGAATCCATTCAGAAGAAAAATCACATTTTGATGTCTAAAGTGTTTAAAAATCTCCATCCATGAATGTGTATTGTTAAAAACAATTTTTGTCCCCACGCAAACACATATACACGGGACTGTAAGGCAATTCTAGCCAATCAGAAGCGTCCACGAGGTCGTTTCTGGAGGCGGCACTGTAGCGTACATGGTGGGTCACAGCAAGAAAAATAAATCTCGACACCTTTCTGTCAATGTAGAGCAAAATTAGCAGTATATTTACACTTAAAAATAAAATAGGTTATTTAGTATGATTAAAGCCAGCAAGCCAGTGTTTCCATCGTACTTTTCAAGAGTTGAAATGATGGCGCACAATAGTGATGTCATCACACAAGGGACAAGCAATAACTCTCCTTTTACGTCGTCCACACGCACACGCTGAAAACAGTTCTGATTTTCTTCAGCCTAACTAACTGTCAATAACTGATATTAAAGTTGAGTCACAATCTCAGTTCTAGTCCATCCCAAAGGTGTTAGATGGAGTTGAGGTCAGGGTTTTAAAGTTCCGTCACGTCACACCTCGTGTTAGCCTACCTTGCGTTGTGTACTGGTACAGAATGTTTTTAAAGGCCTACTGAAACCCACTACTACCGACCACGCAATCTGATAGTTTATATATCAATGATGAAATCTTAACATTGCAACACATGCCAATACAATACTTACTAAAGTGCAATTTTAATTTTCGCGCCGAAATATCCTGCTGAAAACGTTTCGGTATGATGACGCCTGCGCGTGACATCACGGATTGTAGAGGACATTTTGGGACAGCATGGTGGCCAGCTATTAAGTCGTCTGTTTTCATCGCAAAATTCCACAGTATTCTGGACATCTGTGTTGGTGAATCTTTTGCAATTTGTTCAATGAACAACGGAGACAGCAAAGAAGAAAGCTGTAGGTGGGAAGCGGTGTATTGCGGACCGGCGACAGCAACACAAACACAGCCGGTGTTTCATTGTTTACATTCCCGAAAGATGACAGTCAAGCTTTACCATTGGCCTGTGGAGAACTGGGACAACAGAGACTCTTACCAGGAGGACTTTGAGTTGGATACGCAGACGCGGTACCATGAGTACGCATGCAGCTGCGGTTTCCAAACATTTGATCGCTTGCCCGTACGTGCGTGCCGCTATGTGCATGTCACGTACGTAACTTTGGGGACTTTAGGGAAATATATGTGCTGTATGAACTTTGGGGAGGTGAACGGTACTTTGGGCTGTGGGATTGAGTGTGTTGTGCAGGTGTTTGAGTTGTATTGGTGGGTTATATGGACGGGAGGAGGGAGGTGTTTGTTATGCGGGATTAATTTGTGGCATATTAAATATAAGCCTGGTTGTGTTGTGGCTAATAGAGTATATATATGTCTTGTGTTTATTTACTGTTTTAGTCATTCCCAGCTGTATATCAGGTCCCACCCGCCTCTCACAACATCTTCCCTATCTGAATCGCTCCCACTGCCCTCTAGTCCTTCACTCTCACTTTCCTCATCCACGAATCTTTCATCCTCGCTCAAATTAATGGTAAAATTGTCACTTTCTCGGTCCGAATCGCTCTCACTGCTGGTGGCCATGATTGTAAACAATGTGCAGATGTGAGGAGCTCCACAACCGGTGACGTCACGCGCATATCGTCTGCTACTTCCGGTACAGGCAAGTCTTTTTTATCAGCGACCAAAAGTTACGAACTTTATCGTCGATGTTCTCTACTAAATCCTTTCAGCAAAAATATGGCAATATCGCGAAATGATCAAGTATGACACATAGAATAGACCTGCTATCCCCGTTTAAATAAGAAAATCGCATTTCAGTAGGCCTTTAAAAAGATCCCTTAGAATTAGGGGGCACAATGTCCTAACGATTAATCAACTAATTCTCGAACTGTTTTACGCGGTCTCCATCAAGTGGTACAACAAAAAATCGCTTGATTAAAGTAGAGTGTTTTAGTTTCCCATATCCAAACACAGTGTTACTGTTTAAACCGTGTGTAATGTTACAGTGGCCAAAAATATTAAATACACCGGCTAAATAAAACCTCAGCCTTGTTTTAATGAATACTTAGGCCAACTACGCTACTGTATTTTAATGTTGGTCATTATGGTGGTACAGAAGAAAAGAGAAACTATTATTTGTCACATTTCACTGAAACCTAGTAATCAAGTTAGAAATCTAGGGGTAATAATAGACTCAGACTTGAACTTTAGCAGCCACATTAAGTCAATAACATAAGCATATTTTTACCGCCTGAAAAACATTACCAAAATCAGAGGAATTATGTCTAAATCAGACTTAGAAAGACTAATCAATGCCTTTGTCTCCAGCAGGTTAGACTATTATAATGGCCATCTCACTGAGCTCTCTAAACGAACTGTAAAGCAGCTGCAGTACAACCAAATGCTGCTGCTCGAGTCCTGACTACAACCAGAAAATTAACCATATCAATCCAGTGCTTATGTCACTAAACTGGCCTCCTGTTGCTCAGAGAATAGACTTTAAAATAGCTCTCCTTGTGTACAAGTCGTTTCATGGTCTTGAGCCAAAGTACATCTTTGACATGTTAAACCATATGAACCATTTACAGCTCTGAGAACCTCGGGAAGTGTTCTCCTGATGGTGCCTACAGTCAGGACTAAACATGGTGGAACTGCATTTCAGTTGTATGCTCCTAAAATCTGGAATAGTCTTCCTGAAGATGTGAGAAGGGCCTCATTGTTGGCGATGTTCAAATCCATGCTGAAAACACTTTTATTTAATTGTGCATATGTCAACTGAAAATATTTTATCTACACTATTTGATTAATTGTAATACATTTTCCACACATTTTTTACCGCTTGTCCCTTTCGGGGTCGCTGGGGGTGCTGGAGCCATTTTGATTGTTTTTATTATTGTATTTTCTGATTTTAATTTGAATTTTTTTTATTTTTTTATTTTTTACAATTTTCTCTAACGCACTTTGGATTGCCTTTTGTATAAAAATGCCTTGCCTTGTCTACTTGGTAGAGCAAAGTGTTTTCTGAGGTGGTACTTGGTGGAAAACGTTTAAGAAACCACTGAACTAAATGATTAAGGGGTGTGCCAGGCGCAAATAAAGCACAACAATGGCAGATACCCAGAATTTGTTTTACTTTTCTTTTGCAGGACGTTAACTGTGCTAAATGTTCATGACAGTATTTTTTTGAATAATATTTCCTGCTCCTCTGTGTCACAATGTTTACATTCTACAACAGCAACAGGAAAGTATTATACACTGCAAAGTGACTCACCTTTCACTGACATCTTTTAACCTACTTATGAACACATCATTGTGAAATCATCGGTCATGCACCGTGGCTTCAACAATACGTCAACTGTAACCGATACCCGATCAATAGGGTTCCCTAGCGGGTCACCAATTAGAACAAAAATTGATCAATAGTAGCAACACCACATGACTTTCAACTGTGATGACATGCAAACGACTCCTATGTACCTCATTCTGGCTCATGCATGTCCTCCTTTGTGACATCCAAAAAAAAACAGATGAATGAATACTCACACTTATTAAAAACACACAACTAAAACTCGTTTGTTCAAAGAGAGTTTGGTTGAACAAAAGGTTCAACTAATTTTACAATGCTTCAAAGACACACATACAACACATTTCTTTTGACCACCTAGCAGAGTGAGATCTGATTGGAAGTTTGGGAGAAAGCACTGATATCCTGTCAACACTGCATCAAATGTAACCTGACTCTCGCCAGATCCTTGTAGTTCGCTGAGCTCCACACAATGATCTGGGACTTTTCAATAGGAGATGTATTTCAGAAGGCGGGGCCTTGTAAAACATCATTGTATGTGATTGGATAAACCACTTGTCTGTTATCTTGAATGATGTGCTACTTCAACCACTCACATCGAAATCAACCCGTGACGCTGATGAGAGCGATGCTGGGAATTCCAAAACAGAACAGCCGACATATTGGATAACGACAGAGCGAAAAGTTAGATAACTTTTACTGAAACAACGCAGCAATGTCAGTAGACGATCGATGTCGTTTGTGCAAAGAAAATATGTCAAGTCCTCGCTGTGTGCCGCCATTGTTGTTTAAATCAAACAGTCGCTTCGGCGCTACGTCACATCTATGAAATCCCGCCCGGCAATCCTGATTGGTTCATTATTTTTTGCTATCTTGAAGGAGTTTGCATTGCCTTCGAGCCCAGATCCTTATGTGGAGCTCAGCGAACTACAAGGATCTGGCGAGAGTCAGGTTAGCATCAAATAGGGCTGAATCTAAAACACACTGCCTAAATGTACAGACACTATACAGGCGAAACACACCTTAAAAGCCTCCAGTATATGGGAAATCAAAAACAGCGCAACTCACAGGCAAGGAGAAGAAAAACACACAGCAATCGAACATCAACAAAATTCACATAACTCTGGTGGTGGATTTACATTTCTATAACCATGGTGTCCTGTAAGAATAAGTCAGATACTAAATTAACATCTTAATCACGCATAAAGGACATACAAAATAGTCATAAAAAGATTACATTCAAGAATTTACAAACTTCAGACAGACTATCTGTTTGACTTGCACACAGGAAGAGGATGAGGTAAGAGTCAGACTTATTGGGAAGAGAACGTCTGAAAAATGACACTACTAGGCTGCTTTGATATTATGGTTAATTTCATAGCAGAAGATTATTTCACATGTTCAATCAACAATATTGTGTTCTTCCTTGATGAAGGTTGCGGCATTTGAGCTGCTTGGACCAGCCAGGCATGCAACTTATGTTTTTTGCTGATTTACCCATTTTACAATGTCTAATTTCACTTTTTCTTTTCTTTTAGGCGCTGCCACCAGAGGAGTCTGTCTCACCCCTGAGACACATAATGGAAGGTATAATTAAAAAGTTAACTAAAAAGAAGAAACGGGATGTCCTTCCACAGTTTAGCAATTTATGGGAGTACGTTCATAACCACGTACCGTCGTAAAACAATGACCGCCTGTACAGTATGGCTTTGTCTAAGATTGCACACTTCCAGTGTGTTAACTCTGACAATTACGGCAAAAATCAGTGCACTGTCATTATCTAGATGGGTGGGCGGATCTATCAAAATATGGCTATAAACGATTCCAGGGTAGTATCGATACTAGATCGATACCAACATGGTGAGATCAATATTTTTACTCCTCTTCTATGTTTATTTTCATAATTTTTCATGGTCGTTTTTTTCTGTTGTGCTGTTCAATTACATATTGTTTAGATACTCAAACAATAAGACACTGGATACAAGAAGATTTATATCATCATAATTTCTCTCAAAATATTGTATGTAATAAAAGGTGAATAGTTTATAAATTTGTTGATATTGTTACATTGTGTTGTATTGTTGCATTATATAATGCAACATTTTTAAAGTTAAAGTACCACTCATAGTCACACACACAGTAGGTGTGGTGAAATTACTTTCTGCATTTGACCCATCCCCTTGTTCACCCCCTGGGAGGTGAGGGGAGTAGTGAGCAGCAGCGGTGGCCACGCTCCGGAATCATTTTTGGTGATTTAACCCCAAATTCCAACCCTTGATGCTGAGTGCCAAGCATGGAGATAGTGGTCTCATTTTTATAGTCTTTGGTATGACTCGTTCACAAAGAAGTGTATAGATTAAAAAAAATGTTTACTTGAAATCTTTGTCCTGTGTTCCATTCTGATTATAATCATGATCAACAAATTAAAAGGCAAAAACCACAAAATCATTCAATAATTCTGAAAAATCTAAGTAAGAAAGTATATTGGCCCTGTATTTATTTGGTATTGGATTGATACCGAAAGTTGTAGCATCGCCCACCGCCAAAGGGGAGGGACTAACTTGAATTCACAATCAAAAAGAAGAGAAACAGAAAATAAAGCAGAAAAAATAGTGCAAGCGTCATTAACGGTAAGACAGTAATGTCTTTGGGACACAATACCAGTTAAAAAATGTGCCCCTAGAAAGTAAGTACACAATGTACACAGTATACACATTGAAGTATTCGATTTAAGACACACATAACCTATGTATTCGCTACAAATGTCTGACGCTGCTCCATAGCGTTTTTTCTTGCTAATCACCTGATGGCTGCAGCAGCCCTGCTCAGTATTAAGACATCACTGACATAAAAACATTGACCCGTTTACAGTGCGGTCATCCATTCCTCAAACTCCCAGAGGCAAGCTCCTCACTTGATCATTCAAGCCAAGCCTGCATTTTGGCCCATAACTTGTTTATAATCCTTCTAAATGAGAGATTAAGATTGGTTTGGGTATTTAAAAACAACCCTGACACTCAGACAGATACGACTGGGGATGTTTTCACATTTCCATCCCATGAAATATTAATCCGGCAGTAAGGACCGCGCCTTTCAAACATTAATGCCGAATTTGAACGGCTCACACAGGAAGAGCCTCTTTTTGAGTCGGTGGCGGCCCAGTAATGGCCTCGCCGTGGAGGAGTGGAGGGGTTGATGGGCCGGGCGTCTGCTGTAAGCCTGATGCTTTATGGCCATGATTTGGACGCGCTCTCCTTAGATGTAGCACTATTTGAATCATGCTGTACTTGCACGTGATGGACATGAATCTTGCAGTACCTTTAACGGACACTGGGCTTAAAGGGGAAGTGCACTTTTTTTTAAACTTTTGTCTATCGTTCACAATCATTATGAAAGACATTACGACGAATGCCTTTTTTTTAATGCACTCTAAATATTAAATACACTTAAATAAAAGTCTGCTTACAGCGGAGCCAATGGGAGGTCCTCCGATAAATACCATTCAAAAATCACCAACAATACTCCATTTACATTTTGTGACTTGAATATTAACCAAGTAATAGTGATATTGTTATTATAAGCACTAACGCAAACAAACTATTTATAGCATCGTTGTGATCACTTCTCTGTGTCTCTATGTTTACATCATCGAGTGGTCTGCTGTTTTCTTGCTTCCTTGCTCCCTGTAAATTTATTCCAGGTCATAAATCATGCATCTCACCTGGAAAGTCAATGGCTGAGGATATAATCCGACAAGTTGGTACACTTTGACAGCCATTTAGGACCTGGAACTGGCCAGAACAACATAAAAAGAGCTTGAGCTACCTGAAAGGACGAAAAAGTCCCCAACAGAATCTAAGGGTTAACAGTTTACAGCAGAGATATTCAAATAAATTGTTTTGGGGGCCATGTTTCCTAAAAGTTAAGGACGCGGGGTCACACTTCTCCCTTCACTGTCTGCCTTATTTTGTGTATTCCGGACAACCAGCATCCTCTATAGTAGACAGTTGATTTTGGTCTACCGGTAATTATTTTGTCAGTTAGAGGAATGTCCTGCTGTTTTAAGGACCATCTGCAAAAAAGCTAGTCAAATAAATAATATACGGTAACTAAGAATCTGCTGCAAAAATGTGAGTCTCTCACAAATGTTTTGAACTGAACTCATAGGCCACTAGTTGAATTGTCCATTTGATGAAAAAAGTGAGGATCTAAAATGGAACCTAAAACGAACACTACTAGTATAACTAAAGAAGTTGATTACGTTTGTAAATGACAAATGACTACATCTGAAATAAACAAGCTACAGCAACACCTTAGTTAAAAAACACATGTTACTGCCAAAAAGAAGAAGACTTAAAGGGGTGCCTAGAGGAACACCTCAGTTATGTAAATCATAAGTTTGGAACCCATTGGCTGTTATATAGTTACTCTATAGGAGGGTTACATATGACGTCACATCCGTCTTTCTTCTTGGCGGCTTAATTCACATGACAGTCAAGCATCTTGAGCGTAGCAATAAAACAAGTGAGAGTGAGTGTAGAGTTTGAATGTCGTATTGCTGTTTTGATCTCGGGTGTTCCGGTCGTTCAAATAGAGATAGGAGAGAGATTTCATAGAGTCCCGGAAGAAATGGTTCATAAAGGTAATAAAGTCAGGAAAAAACGAAAGTGCATCGAAGGAAATGGCTCTTAAAAATTGTGAATCTGGTGTCTGCAGTACTCACTTTGTAAAATGTTTGTTTGAACATTTGATTTGTTTGACAAACTTTCTGTGATGCAATCGAGTTTTATTCTATTAGTAGTGTTTGATAGCAGAACTAAACGTAAAGAAAGGACAATACATCACATTCGTTTTTTGTTCTTTTGTGGTTGCTATGCCTAAATATAACTATGACAAATTGGTTGTGCAAATAAACTAACGTCATGTTAAGTCCTTGAAATAGTGTGATTGTTGGTCCAATCCACTGCATTTTATTTCTCGATTTTCATAAAAGGAACTAAAAATGTTGTTGTTGTGCAGGAAAGCCAAGTGCTTTATTCGACACGGATTTGTTAGCATCAACAAAATCTCCTTAATAGTATTAATAAACTAGACAAATAAATCTCTCTTAGGCTCAACTGTATACTAGGATCTTTGTATCGCTAGCAAACATTCACGCTGAACAACAGGGACATATACAGGTACAGCTAAATAATGAAACAAATTATACTTCACACCAGAAAAACAACTGCAGACATGAATTGTAGATGAGACTAATATTCGTAGCAGGAAATCAACTGCAAACAAACTTATCCTTTTTCTCATTCGCGTCACAATCACAGCAGCACAACACTCGTTACTTACCGATGAACTAATAAATTCAACTTTGTCTTTCAGCTTTGTCTTTCATGGATTAAAGCTCAATTTGTGGACCCCTCAGATGCAACGACATGATGTGCCTCCAATCCTTCTCTAAATACCTTAAGCGTCAGGTGTTACGTGGTAGTACCAGTAGTAACCTCTCGGTGATAATAAATGGTTTAAAACTTAAAAAAAAAAAAAAATTTCTTAAGAGTGTTAAAATCCCCTCCTTTCCATTTAAAATATTTTTTTCATGATCAATTTTATATTTGGCTCAAAACTTTTCAAAATGAGCCTAAATCTGCACTGATTCAGGTAAATAAACATTAGCCTAAGGCTAAGACCATCGCCTGAAACCCCGAAAGTGCCCGGATGTGCCTCCAGGTCACGTGATGGCCACCCACATATACAGACTTTTTTGTTTTTTAGGAATTTGCTGCAAAAATGTCCCTCACAAGTTTTGATCTGAGCTCAGGGGCCAGTATGGTGTCATCCCCGGGCCGGATTTGGCTCCTGCGCTGCCAGTTGCATAGGGCTGGTTTACACTATAACCTAGGGGTCGGGAACCTTTTTTGGCTGAGAGAGCCATGGAAGCCAAATATTTTAAAATGTATTTCCGTGAGAGCCATATAATATTTTTTAACACTGAATACAACTAAATGCGTGCATTTTTAAGTAAGACCAACATTAGAGTATAACACGTCTGTTATTCTTTTTAATAAAATGTTTATTCTGAAGCTAACTAATGATGAATAAAATTCTTCTTACCATTAATGCGACTTCTTGAACGGATGCGGTAGAAAATGGATGGATGAATTAAAATGCATGAGAATGTTTTATATTTGGAACGTTATTTTTAACACTGATTACCAGTGGAATTATTAATTACTTATCGTGTTAAGCAATGTCAGCTAAGATTAATCTGAGAGTCAGATGCAGTCATCAAGAGAGCCACATCTGGCTCTAGAGCCATAGGTTCCCTACCCCTGCTATACCCTAAAAAGTCCACAAGTCAACAAAATCAAAGTTTAGAATTCGACCAAGATTTCGACACAGACATTTGCGAGACGAGCTACCTTTGTTTTGCAACATACTATCATGAATAAGGTTGGGAGTTTTTTTCATTGTTTTCATACTTTAATACCACAGATGCTACACTTGCATGACTGTTAAAAAACATAAGATGTCACCTAAAAAGTAAATAACACTGTTCAAACGTTTTTTTTAAATGTAAATAAATAAATAAATAATTTGATTCTCTTGACTATTTTCTGCATGACACGCTCAAATCAAATCAATCCTAATATTCATTAAAGGGACAACCCTTTTTTTTTTTTTTTAAAACAAAACAGTGAATAACTGCTAATGCTGCACATGCCTTGGAGAAAGCTGACATCTTTGAACTGTGTTGACATAAAGGCCTATACTCTACCATCATATGCCAACTAGAGCATGATTACACAATATCAAAGGCGAAGCTAAATGGGTGCAATGGCGACATGCGCTTCTGCTTACGCTTTCCACTCAGCGTGACCCCTGACAATGCTTCTGTTTTTTTCTTTCGAACATTAGCAAAGAAAAATGTCCAGCAAGTTGAGTTTATCTTTCGGACGCCTCTTTGCACGTGGCGCAGTTAGCAGTATGCTATTATTAGCCATCAGCCAGATGTCACTGTCTGATCTTGTTTTACCTGATTGTGGCTGTTCCTGGAATGCCTACATACCTCATTTGGATGCCAACGATTACAATTTACACATATATAAACATATACATACATGTGACTTTATGTTGCTGCTAACATATTATTTTCTAGTTTGACCACTATTTAAATAACAGACAAATGTATGAAGTTACATTGTCCTGAAAGGCCTTGTTTATTAATCTGACTGGTCCCTTTAAGAGACTTTAAGGATTCAGTTGACTTGCTAGTAGGATAATGTTCCCCTTTAATAAACAAAGTGTGAAAACTGGTTAGTCCACCCTGCAGACTAGTTTATTCACCACCAAAACCTCCTCTTTCCCCGAGCCCCCTGCTGCATTGCCGTGAGAGACCAGACTGTCTTGTCATTTAATATTTAGCTCCGTGTGTCGCCATAGCACGTAGGTGCACATCCATCAGCAAGTAACGCACTTAAACCCAACAATTTAACAATCTTATTGTGACAGATGAATGCATCGATACATCTTTTTTCTATTTGTTTTTTTTAATGACGCCATGTCAGCAGGATATTATATAAAAATTAAACGCCTGAAATAAAAGAAATGTCAAAGCTGACTAAAAATTCATCTCTTCAGTAGATAACGCAATTAAAAAACATACTTTATCCATAAGATCCTTTAAAACATCTTAAACTCATTAATGAGTCTGTTTCAATAATTTAAAAAAGAAGCAATTCCTTCCCAGAAAAGGTTTTATCGAAAATACTACAATGAGAATATTTAATAAAAATTACATTAAAAAACGTTTATTAAAAAAGTATTAATGAAGAACCTGGGAAGATAATTGCATCATGGAGCCTGTTTTGATCACTTTAAAAGGTGCAGTTTGTAGCGGATAGGTGAGGGTGCTTCCCGAACGAGCCGTAGTCATTATGCAGTTGAATAGTCCTGTTATACACAATGTTGAGATCTACAGTTATACAGTATTTTGATAAAGATGGGGAAAAACCATGCATATTCGTAAACAGCGCGTGCAACAACAACAAGGCAACAAACATGGCTGGAGGCGCGAAGTTAAGTCATTAAATGCCACTTTACCAAAGCAAAATCGATGCATGATTCATCCCAGACAGTTTTGATACCAAGTTATTTGACCCAGCCAAACACAAAGAAGTTGTAGGCTTCCGTGCTTTTTCAAGTTTTCATCTGTTTTGTTGTGCAGAACGACGCCTGGAGCACAAGATAAAATAGTTCAACACGTCTGGGAACTTCACCAACAGATAATCTTTGATTTCACTCAACCAATACCAATCTTTTTTTTTTTTTTTTTTTTTTTAAACATTGCATAGTTAGATTTTTTGCTTGTGTCTACTTTTTGCATGAAGATCTAAAGGCCCCTTCAGTGTTTCCCACACATTCATTTATTTGTGGCGGCCCGCCACGAAAGAATTACGTCCGCCATAAATGGATTTTTCGGCTTTTGACTCGCTCGACCGCTCATAAAAGCAATGGGACTGTCTGTGAATGTTGCTTGTAGTTACACCTCCAGTGCAGTAGGTGGCGGTAGCCTACTATGCATTGTAACTCCGCCAATAGCACTTAATTCACCTGGTGGGCCAGAAGAAGAAGAAGAAGAAGAAGAAGAAGAAGAAGAGGGACGGATGGACGGACGGGATCAAAATACTCGCCGGCTACTTTTCATAATGATGGCGCTTCCTACGTTTCTACCTCAAACGTCCAAAAGCTGCTAAAAGCCTTGATCCAGGATGCCATGGGGAAAAAAACTTAAATGGTGCCTTTTGGCGATAGTTAGCAGCTTGGTGGCTCATAGCCGGCTAGCTAACGCTTGCTAGCGTGGTAGCATTGCTTCATTTTTACAGGTGTTATAGGTAGATAGGTTATAGCTGCATCGCTCGCGGCTCGTCATATATTTAACGTTAATCCGCGATTTCACCGAGCGTTTCACCGATGAGCTAACGTGTCCAGGTTATAGCCCTGTTGTCAATAAACACACATGGACTGAAGCTAAATTGTCCACTGTCCACTGCAGCATGTGAATGCAATGAAAAGAATAAAATCTGAGCCAACCAGCTGTTAAAATGTTGTCCAGGTTAATGTTTTGGCCATTAAAGGCCCTTCATTTCAAGATTTCAACTGTGATCGGGCTTTAAACAGGTGGCTGACCTGTTCAGATGGGTGTAACTGCTACTGGTCAAATAATGTGAAATAGCATTTAATTTTACATGTATGCAATGCCATTTAAATGTAATCATAGATAATAATAATAATAATAATAATTACAGTGTAGTGTTGTAAATAGTCAACGGGAAGAATTTTAGTAAGATGTAAGCCATGAGCACTACACAGCCATTAAAAAACCTAGGCAGGACAAGTAAAAATATTGGGGCAAGTAGATTTGAGAAGTCAGGCAAGTAGAAAAAAACCTTAACGTTGAACCCTGCATGTGTTGAGCTGCTGCCGCTTAAGGTTAGACGGCACTGTACATAGAGCGCTTCTGCTCGTTAGTAATAAATTATAATGTTGGATGTTCACTCCTTCACACAGATGAGTATAGAAAAATATTTTCAACGGCCGAAAAGGGCTCGACTTGGAGAGGAGGTAGGCCTACAGTCCGAACCACAGGTGCGACCTGTTCAGCAGCAGCAGGAGGAGGAGGAGGAGGAGGTTGACTGACTGTGGCAGGACACCTCTGCCTCTGTTTCACTTCATGTTGCTGGTAAATAATATGGTTGTAGTAGTAGGCTAAAGATAAATTATTTAGTATTCACTAATTAAAGGGGCAGAGCTTTAAGAGACATTTTAGCTTTTATATTTTATAAGATATATTTTTTGTAAGAACCACAATTAATAAATATATTTCAGTGAATCACTAATTGTTCAAATCTGTATATAAATATGTACATAAAATGTTGTAATTATATTCCAACTCCGCGTTCTTCTTGGTCATCGCCGCTGCCGCCGCCACCCCCCGCCCACACCACCACAAATAGATGCCTGTCCTGTGGGAAACACTGCCCTTACTTACTCAGAGTTTGCGCTCCTTATTGCTCAGATGCTAAGTAAGAGCAATGCACAGAGTGAAACCTCTTGCACCCTTTTTGGAAGCAAGAGACAAACAAAACTAAACATGGCAATTCATCGATGCCGGCAAAACTCAAACTCAAACTCAAACTATTGAGTTCATTTTCATTTAATGTTCCTTAAATTGACTTATGTCATGATCCGTCACCCGGGTCATGGCATGATTTGGGTTTGTTAGTTTTTCTGTTTTAGTCTGTTTCCTGGGTGCACCCTCTTTCCCTGTTTTCTGTTGGTTTCCATGGGCACTGATTCTCCTCACCTGTCTTAGTTTTGCAATTAGTGTTCCCACCAGGTGTTTTGGTTAATCACTCCCCTTTATAGTTTCCTGTCACCCAGCATTAGTTGCTGGGTCAATGTGTGCTATAGGCAACAGTTACGTTCTCCCGGTTTTTCTCTTTGTACACTCTAGCATTCCCCGTTTTTCACCCTTGGTGACATTTTAGTTTTGTTTAGCTCCACGCTTGCTAGCGTCCGCAGTGTTGTATTTTTGTCCTGCGTTTAATTTATTAAAAAGACCTTAATCTTACCTGCACACTTCTCCTGCTTGTCTTCTGCCTTGGAAGGAACGCTACCAGCGCAGCAATGCGCCCCCCCAAACGTAACAACTTATTGATTATTGGCCCAGGTCTCGCATTTGGTCTTACCGGTTCTATCACAAAATTAACTTTTAAATCCTTGAATTTACAAAGATCTCTCCTTGGAGAGGTCACGTGCACACACGTGGCAGCAATACAGTTGACAGCCCTGAACACCAATCAATCTATTTGGACTGGATGGCAAATTTAACCAATTTTGGCTTCTAATTGTGACAAATGTAGACCTTTGTTTATAGAATCTGTTATTTGCCACTATTTGCGGCATGTGCCAGCCGTTAGTGGTATTCTTTGATTTTTTCCGGCTGAAAGGAAACATAATTTGGAGCCCGCTTCAAACTGCAACTGTAATGCGGCTCTGCCTCTGGAACATAATAATCCTCCAGCCCAGCAGGTGGCACAGTTTCCATTAGCCATCCAAGCTGTCAACAAGTGACGTCTAGTACCAACGTGAGTCATGTTAAAAGGGCTCAAACTAAACACACATACAATGCAGTTATTACACTGTACACCTTTTACAACCGTATTAATGGTGATGATGCAACACTAACCCAGGAAACTACAACAAATCCGCAACGTTTTCTTGCACAGACATGCCAACTCGCTGGTTTATGAACATAGGTGTGCGTCAAATGACACTATCTGATAACTGTGCAAGGTGTGGCAGTGTTGTTATGTGCATCAGAGACACGAAAACAAAGCTAGTGAACACAGTGATCGAATAACAAAGCGTTTGTGTGCGTGTGTTTGTGTGTAAAGTGTGCAGGGAATCTAGCAGCATGAACATAACAAGCTTAAATTTAGTAAGAGGCGATACGTGTATAACCTAGATCTACCAAATGTTAAAAACATCCCTAAAGGGAGTGTTTAGGTGTGCGTGCGTGTGTATTAACTCACAATAAATGATTAAACTAAAGTACGCTCACTGGGCAGATCATTAGGTACACCTGCACACTATTCACTATTACTATTCAATTGGCACTGGCAGTTCAAAACCTAGGAAACAAACATTTTTGCAGATCCTTGCTTTGACCTTGCTAGCAGACAAAACAAAACTGGGGTCCAAACTTGTGATTTACAACTGAGGCGTTTGACAAACCTTTTCTTTTTGGCAGTTACATTTTTTTTCGTAATGTAATTTATGTAACTAAGGTGTTGCTGAAGCTTGTTCACTTCAGATGTAGTCATTAGTCATTTGTTCAAAGTCTTCAGTTATATTAGTGGTGTTCCTCAAGGCTCCACTTTCGGTCCTCTCTTTTTCATCATTTAGGCTATTCAACGGGTGGCCCATGAGTTCAGTTCAAAAACGTTGTGAGAGACTCACATTTTTGCAGAAGATTCTTAAAAACACTTGAGTGCTGTCAAAGAGATGATCTGTGACAAGCTTTTCTATAGAACAGGGGTAGGAACCTATGGCTCTAGAGCCAGATGTGGCTCTTTTGATGACTGCATCTGGCTCTCAGATAAATCTTAGCTGACATTACTTAACAGGATAAGTACTGAATAATTCCGCTGGTAATCACAGTGTTGAAAATAACGTTCAAAATATAAAACATTCTCATGCATTTTAATCCATCCATCCGTTTTCTACCGCACCTGTTCAAGAAGTCGCATTAGTGGTAAGAAGTATTTTATTTATTATTGGTTAGCTTCAAAATAGCAATGTTATTAAAAAGAATGAGAGACTTATTATACTCTAAAAATGTTGGTCTTACTTAAAAATGCACGCATTTAGTTGTATTCAGTGTTAAAAAAATATATTATATGGCTCTCACGGAAATACATTTTAAAATATTTGGTTTTCATGGCTCTCTAAGCCAAAAAGGTTCCCGACCCCTGCTATAGAAGGTCTTTAAAAACAGCAGAGCTCTCCTGTAAATGACAAAAAAATTGACCAAAATTAAATGTATACAGTAGAGGACGCTGGTTCTCCAGAGTGTACAAAATAAGACTAATAGTGACGGGAGAAGTCCTTAGCTTTCAGGAAATGTGGCCCCCAAAACAATATCCCTGATCTACGCAGTACATGTTATGTTCTACCACCACAATAAAAAATGTTGACCACAGAGAAGCATTAACTTTGTAAAGGATCTCAGTCTATATGTTGAGTAGTGTTTGCTTCATTTCCAATCCCTATGTGCCAATACACTTCCCGGCACAATCCCTTGAAACGGTTTCAATGGCTTTGAAGCATTTTTAATCGTAAATCTCCCTGCTTTGCCTTGCCAGACAAACCGACCGAGCACGATATTTTTTATGCAAGCCAACAAGTGAATGAACAGAAAGCGGCGTGCACAATAGTTGCACCTCCCTACAGCTGCGAATATAAACAGACTCTCTATGGAGGCGAAGCCACAGTGTGCGATGTTCCCTTTCACCTGCATTTTGCAGAGCTTGAATCAAGCGGTGGCCAAAACAGCTTTTCTGGAATTAAGAGCAGTTAAATACTGCAGCTGGAGGAGGATGCTCCATGTGATGCTCTCACCTACTGTAAGTCAAATCCACCGCTGTCAAAAAGAGGGCCAAAATATGAGGTTATAACACAGAGGAAGCCCAAATAACTATTTTTTTCTTCCTCTGAGCTCCCTTAACATCTTACATTCTTTGGGCGTCTTCCACTTGAGACATATTAAAGTTCACAAACGCCTGACCCAGTGAAACTTGCTAATCTCTTAAACCTCTTCATACTACGCAACATTTCATCCTGATATTCTGCGAGACACCATCCATCTCCGTCCTCTGAGTCATCTTACAGTAAAGGGTGTAGCATCTTTTTTGCTTTCTGGATTCTTAAACCGTCCTCAAAAAAAAAGATTTGCATCTTGGTTTGATGTGCATTGGGGATAATCACTAGGGCTCAAACAAACAAACGAACACATTAACAACACTCGCAGACAAGTAACTGTATTGTAAGTCAAGTAGGGAGATTACGACTGAAGCTGTGTCAATGTGTCAGTGTGTGAGTGTGTGTCTCCCTCCATCCATCTCTCACACTTACTTCCCCCTCCCCAATGTGAGGCAAAATGGCCAGATGGCTTCCAATCCGACATGCTAATCCACGGCCCACACACTCACACACACACACACACACACACACACACACACTGCAGTCCTGACACACCTACCACAAAACACTGCTGGAGTCAGTTAGACCCTAAAACAAACACAGCCCGCGTTAACAGTCGACCTTAACGGTAACTTTACTGAACAATATCCAGCCGCGAGGCTCGCTTAGACTCCAACAGATGGAGGCCTCCTTGTCCCGCTATCATATTTCAGAGAGTCCGCTTTAAGTGGGCTGCAGGCCAAGACGATGTTCTGCTGCTTTTGTTAGTCGAAGCGAAGTAAGAGAGGCTGCGTGTGTTGGGTTACATCTGCCATAATGGAAAACATAAGGAGTCTCAGAACTGAAAAAACAGCCAAGTTGACAGTAATGCTTAAGTATGAGCTATTTTCTATGAATACAAACTGTGAAATAGTCAAGTAATATAGTTTAGAGAAAATACCTCTGCTAAAGCCAAACAATTCTACAGTCAAAAAAAAATAGGACACCTCGAATAAAGTCTTGTACTCCTGAACCTCTCCACACTAAAGGGCGAACATTCGGCAAAATATGCACCGATAATGATATATATGTATATATACGGTATATACATACAGTATATATACACACACATATATACATACATATATATATATATATATATATATATATATATATATATATATATATATATATATATATATATATATATATATATATATATATATGTATATATGTATGTATATATATGTATATATGTATGTATATATGTATATATACATTATATACATATATATATATAAACACATATACACTTATATACACACACACATACATATATACACACATTTTTGAATATAAATATATACATACATACAGTACACACACATACATATATATATATATAAATATATATACGTATATACAGTAGAGACACATACGTGTATATGCATATATATACACATATATACATACATTTATATACTGTATGTACAAACACATATATACATACATACAAACATATATGCATAAAAATAGATATACACATATATACATATAAATGCATACATACAGACGTATACATGCATATATACACACATATACATACAGTAATATATATGTACATACATATATACACACATGTATACATATATATACATATACATGCATATATAAATACATACATACACACATATATACATACATATATGTACATACATATATATGTACATGTACATACATACACATATATGTATATATGTATACATACATACATACATACATACATATATATGAATACATACATACATACAGTATATATGTATATATACTTACCAGTGTTGGGACTAACGCGTTACAAAGTAACGCGTTACTGTAACGCCGTTAGTTTCGGCGGTAACTAGTAATCAAACGCGTTATTTTTTTATATTCAGTAACTCAGTTACCGTTACTACATGATGCGTTACTGCGTTATTTTACGTTACTTTTTATGTAGTATAAAGTGTGTTTTATCGGAGCGCTGCGTTCTGATTCTTCTTGTGTCACAAGCCGGAGAAGAGAGAGAGACATGCGCTCTGTGTGGGTGTGTCTGAGTGTGAGTGTGGGGAGCGAGGGGGGGCGTGTCTGATCATGGCGGAGCCAGAAGTCGAGTTTGCTAACATGGAGATATTTTCACTACTTTTCTTTTGTCGAGCACAAAGAAAATAACATTTTAGTTAAATGTAAATTGTGCTTTGGATCAAAGATGCCATCTACTGCCCAAAACAGCAATTCAAATCTGCTGAAACAAGCTACATAGCAACATGCTTCGACGAAGCTAGTAAAGAGAGACAGAGACTCTGATGCCACTTCACCTCCACCACCACCACCATTCACCGCTGAAGGTACACACTCTGTCAATCAATGTTCCCTCTAATTGTTCATGTGTGAGCAAACGCAAAAACTCCCTGAGCATTGAGTGGAGTCCATGTGAGCAACTTTAGACGTGCACACTGTGGCTACACCAGCAGCACACCTGTCCCAAACCTCACTAAATAACAACTTACATCTCCATCCATCCATCCATTTCCTACCGCTTGTCCCTTTCGGGGTCGCTGGAGCCTATCTCAGCTGCATTCGGGCGGAAGGCAGGGTACACCCTGGACAAGTCCCCACCTCATCACAGGGCCAACACAGATAGACAGACAACATTCTCTTATTATTATAATCAAATGACAGCAGTCATTTCCATTTCTAATATAAGTGTTTAGGCCCACTTATAATGACAATAACAAAAAATATTGTTTTTCATGAACTGTGTACTTGTATTGTTTGTCTGGGTGGAGGTCCTGCTTTGGAAATAATCTGTACCCCTTTCAGACATTGCATTTAGTTCCCATTAAAACATTCACATGTTGCACAATGAGATGTAAGCAGGGGATCATGTGTACATTCCTGCAACTTCCTGTTTGTAAAAAAATATATTTTTATTAGTATTTATTTAATATACTAACAGCATTTAATGATTAATATTTATAAATTAAGATTCCTAATAAATGACACTAGAATAAGCACACATTTGATTGGTAAATCATAGTGTAACGACCTGGAATGACACTTTATGTGTGGTGTTGGAGTTGTCCGACTTTTTGTGTGGCTGTAAACGCACCACTGGCTAAGTGCCATATATGCAAGTGTTGGCGCACGTGAGAGAGCGAGCGGCTGCTGTTGATATAACAAAGTTGCTTTTGGTCTGGTTTGTACTGCAGAAAATGACCAGTTTTGCTAGATATCATTTTTTTTACTAATGTTTTGGTGATGTGTTTATGGCCGACAGTAAAGAGTTTTGCTCAGTAAAGTGATGGATGGAATTAATGTCCTCAAAGCGTCTCGACAGACGTTACAATATTTGAACAATGATGACGAAAACGGTTTTCTCTGTCGTGTCCGTGTCGTGTCGAAAATTGTTATGCGCTTACCGGTATTTTTTTATTTGATTTTGTGCATGGCATAGATTTGCCGTGCGCAGAGGACGCTTGAGCAGTGCGCAATTGCACATGCGCGCTCCTGAGAGGGAACGTTGCTGTCAATTCTCTTATATACTCTTTCATTCTAGGCTTCTAGAGTGTTTGATTATCACATCACTCTAAATGTATAGACTATAAAGTTCACAAACATAAAGAGGGATCCTAGTGGGCCAGGCCAATCTTTCCTTATCTCTAAACTAAAACTGGGGAAATGTGTAGTGTTCTGGGTTTCAGACATGATTTTGTATAAGAATTACTTGAGGAAGAAAATGCCTGGTTAGACTTTGTGTATGTAGTGTGTGCCTTTCTTGGTTTACATCTATGCTGTTATTATGCTGTTTGTTACTTATGTATGTTATGTTGCAGCTATTTAAAATACTTTTGTCATTTTTTTCTGGCCAGAAACAAATTGGCCTTTGTAACATATCTTTGTCTTTGTGTGTTGTATGTAGACCACATGGCTTAGCAGAGTTGAGTGATGCAAATGCATGTCAAGTTGATCAACAGATTGTATTATTCTCCACTACAATAACAGTACGGTACTGAAATGAAGGCTAAAAGGGCATTAATTGGAGCTTTAAAAAAAAAAAGGGAAAAAAAGTAACTAAATAGTTACTTTTCACAGTAACGCATTACTTTTTGGTGTAAGTAACTGAGTTAGTAACTGAGTTACTTTTGAAATGAAGTAATTAGTAACTGTAACTAGTTACTGCTTTTCAGTAACTAACCCAACACTGATACTTACATACATACATATATACATACATACATATATATTTATATATATACATACATATATATTTGTATATATACATACATATATATTTGTATATATACACACATATGTATATATACATACATACATACATACATACATGTATACATATACATATACATATACATACAGGTAAAAGCCAGTAAATTAGAATATTTTGAAAAACTTGATTTATTTCAGTAATTGCATTCAAAAGGTGTAACTTGTACATTCTATTTATTCATTGCACACAGACTGATGCATTCAAATGTTTATTTCATTTAATTTTGATGATTTGAAGTGGCAACAAATGAAAATCCAAAATTCCGTGTGTCACAAAATTAGATTATTACTTAAGGCTAATACAAAAAAGGGATTTTTAGAAATGTTGGCCAACTGAAAAGTATGAAAATGAAAAATATGAGCATGTACAATACTCAATACTTGGTTGGAGCTCCTTTTGCCTCAATTACTGCGTTAATGCGGCGTGGCATGGAGTCGATGAGTTTCTGGCACTGCTCAGGTGTTATGAGAGCCCAGGTTGCTCTGATAGTGGCCTTCAACTCTTCTGCGTTTTTGGGTCTGGCATTCTGCATCTTCCTTTTCACAATACCCCACAGATTTTCTATGGGGCTAAGGTCAGGGGAGTTGGCGGGCCAATTTAGAACAGAAATACCATGGTCCGTAAACCAGGCACGGGTAGATTTTGCGCTGTGTGCAGGCGCCAAGTCCTGTTGGAACTTGAAATCTCCATCTCCATAGAGCAGGTCAGCAGCAGGAAGCATGAAGTGCTCTAAAACTTGCTGGTAGACGGCTGCGTTGACCCTGGATCTCAGGAAACAGAGTGGACCGACACCAGCAGATGACATGGCACCCCAAACCATCACCCAACCATGCAAATTTTGCATTTCCTTTGGAAATCGAGGTCCCAGAGTCTGGAGGAAGACAGGAGAGGCACAGGATCCACGTTGCCTGAAGTCTAGTGTAAAGTTTCCACCATCAGTGATGGTTTGGGGTGCCATGTCATCTGCTGGTGTCGGTCCACTCTGTTTCCTGAGATCCAGGGTCAACGCAGCCGTCTACCAGCAAGTTTTAGAGCACTTCATGCTTCCTGCTGCTGACCTGCTCTATGGAGATGGAGATTTCAAGTTCCAACAGGACTTGGCGCCTGCACACAGCGCAAAATCTACCCGTGCCTGGTTTACGGACCATGGTATTTCTGTTCTAAATTGGCCCGCCAACTCCCCTGACCTTAGCCCCATAGAAAATCTGTGGGGTATTGTGAAAAGGAAGATGCAGAATGCCAGACCCAAAAACGCAGAAGAGTTGAAGGCCACTATCAGAGCAACCTGGGCTCTCATAACACCTGAGCAGTGCCAGAAACTCATCGACTCCATGCCACGCCACATTAACGCAGTAATTGAGGCAAAATGAGCTCCAACCAAGTATTGAGTATTGTACATGCTCATATTTTTCATTTTCATACTTTTCAGTTGGCCAACATTTCTAAAAATCCCTTTTTTGTATTAGCCTTAAGTAATATTCTAATTTTGTGACACACGGAATTTTGGATTTTCATTTGTTGCCACTTCAAATCATCAAAATTAAATGAAATAAACATTTGAATGCATCAGTCTGTGTGCAATGAATAAATATAATGTACAAGTTACACCTTTTGAATGCAATTACTGAAATAAATCAAGTTTTTCAAAATATTCTAATTTACTGGCTTTTACCTGTATACTGTACATATATACACATATATATATATACATATACATATATATATACATATGCATATACATATACATATATTAGGGTTGTCCCGATACCAATATTTTGGTACCGGTACCAAATTGTATTTCGATACTTTTCTAAATAAAGGGGACCACAAAAAATGGCATTATTGGCTTTATTTTAACAAAAAATCTTACGCTACATTAAACATAAAGTTCTTCTTGCAATTGAAGAACAATTTTGGCCTTAAATAAAATACTGAACATACTAGACAACTGGTCTTTTAGTAGTAAGTAAACAAACAAAGGCTCCTAATAGGTCTGCTGACGTATGCAGAAACATATTGTGTCATTTCCCATTCTATTATTTTGTCAAAATTATGAAGGACAAGTTGTAAAAAATGGATTATTAATCCACTTGTTCATTTACTGTTAATATCTGCTTACTTTCTCTTTTAACATGTTCTATCTACACTTCTGTTAAAATGTAATAAACACATATTCTTCTATTTGGATACTTTACATTAGTTTTGGATGATACCACAAATGTAGGTATCGATCCGATACCAAGTAGTTGCAGGATCATACATTGGTCATATTCAAAGTCCTCGTGTGTACAGAGACGTATTTCCTGAGTTTATAAACATAATATATATGGAGTTTTTTTTAAGAAAAAAATATTTTGCAATTATAAAAAATATCAATGTAATCATTGTAGTATCGACTAGATACGCTCTTGTACTTGGTATCATTACAGTGGATGTAAGGTGTAGATCAACCTATGGCATTTGTTTACATTGAGGAGCGCTAGCTTTTGTTAGCGGTGACGCCGGTGAGCTATTTTATCCTCCTACGGTGTGTAGTGAAGCATGTTTAGCTAGACTGCAGTGATGATACTTGTAAGAAACGTAGTTTAGTTGTTGCCATGGAGGCGAGGATTAGTGATTTAGAAGTAGTTAAAGCACTGCTGACTGCGGTCGGACGTTAGCCGCTAGCCAGAGAGCCATGTTTTAAAGCAGGGGTGCCCAACTTCCGGTCCGTGACGCATTTGCTACGGGGCCGCACAGAAACATTAAATCATTTATAAACGACCGCCTTAACTTTCCCCTGTCTTGTTTATAGATAAACAATAAAACTCCTCATAGAAAGTCGGCATTCGTTATATTTGTTATAACTTTGTTACATGATACAATGCACATTAATGAACATATAAAATAGATAGTAGCGAAAGGCTGATTTCCATCTGCAGTCCCCAGCAGGTTGATGGTAGTATACATTGCAAAGAAACACGCCCAGGGCTCCCACTAATTCAGCGTTGTAATGAGTTCTATTTCTCATGCATTTATTTTTGCTGTATTTATTTGCCACACGTGGAAATAATGCCTACATTAAACTGGTCCGTGGTGAAAAAAAAGGTTGGGGACCCCTGTTTTAAAGCACCTCTTGTAGAGCAGCGTGTTATAGTGTTATAGCTTCACCTTTATCGTTAGTTTTTAGGTAAAAATTTGTCCATTCTCCCTTTTCTGTCGACATACCGTGTTTGCTTGTAAGTACCTTGTGATTGTGCATTACCGAACATGCTCTTCTGCTCGTAAAACCAGCAATGTCAAGACGTGACCACGGCGCGCCGCCATGCCCGTTAAAAAAAACAAAAAAAACAACATTATTTTTCAAAGGCAGTATAGCACTGTTTTTTATATATTAGTACCGCGGTACTTTACTAGTACCAATATAACGTACAACCCTAATATAAATACATACATACGTATGCACATATGTACGTATACACACTATATATACTGTATATACACACACACATATATACACATTATATATACACATATATACACTATATATTCATATATACATACATACATACATACATATGACCATCCATCCATCAATTTTCTACTGCTTGTCCCTTACGGGGTCGCTGGGGGTGCTCGAGCCTACCCCAGCTGCACACGGGCGGAAGGCGCGGTACACTCTGGACAAGTCGCCATCTCATCGCAGATAAACATATCAACAATATCAATTAAATATGTAAATCATTTCTACTATTGGTTCTGATTTAAAGTCCTCCTGTGTCCAAGGACTTATTTCCTGAGTTTGAAAACAATAACAAAAACAACAAAAGACGTTGTGATAATAAAAAATATTGCTCTAACCACTGTAGTATCGAACCATATACTATACTTGGTATTGTTACTATCGATATTTGTATCGATCTGATTGATTGATTGAGACTTTGTTCACATTCATGAGCTCTAGAGTTAGCATATCCTCCTACGGTGTGTAGTGTTAACATGTCACGTCCGCTGTTCCTCCATACAACCAACCTGCCGGCCCAGTCACATAATATATGCGGCTTTTACACACACATAAGTGAATGCAAGGCATACTTGATCAACCAGCCATACAGGTCACACTGAGAGTGGTCGTATAAACAACTTTAACACTGTTACAAATATGCGCCACACTGTGAACCCACACCAAACAAGAATGACAAACACATTCCGGGAGAACATCCACACCGTAACACAACATAAACACAACAGAACAAATACCCAGTACCCCTTGCAGCCCTAACTCTTCCACCAACCCCCCCCCCCCCCCCATCTCCCGAATTCGGAGGTCTCAAGGTTGGCAAGTATGCTCTAGTATACTCTGCACTGAAGCTGTGTGCCTTCATTGTTTTTGTAGCTGTTGTTTTGAGGCATGTTTAAAAAAAATTAGAACTAATGCTATTTGTGAAAGTCAAAGTATAGTATTTCCCATAGTTGTAGTGAGTATTAGGATTATCTCAGAGAGAGCATGTCCCAAATTCCAAGCTGCTGTTTTGAGGCATGTTAAAAAAAATAATGCACTTTGTGACTTCAATAATAAATATGGCAGTGCCATGTTGGCACTTTTTTCCATAACTAGAGTTGAAGCTGTTCTCTTATTTTGGAAAACCTTGTTTTTGATTGACTGATTGAAACTTGTATTAGTAGATTGCACAGTACAGTACATATTCCGTACAATTGACCACTAAATGGTAACACCCGATGACGTTATTCAACTTGTTTAAGTCGGAGTCCACGTTAATCAAACCATGGTAAAGTTACATTGTTTAATGCATCCAGCGGGGCATCACAACAAAATTAGGCATAATAATGTGTTAATTCCACGACTGTATATATCGGTATCGGTTGATATCGGAATCGGTAATTAAGAGTTGGACAATACCGGAATATTGGCTATCGGCAAAAAAGCCATTATCAGACATCTCTAATTTTCACCCAAAGCTTCTTGCCGGAGTTTCAGTATAAGGACTTGGTTGTCATACGACCCGTCTGATTACCCGCAGATCTTTCCGCATACTTAAATGTACAAATGTAACGGAGGCCAGCGTACGTTGGTAAACCTCACTCCCTAACATCTTAAGAGTTTGCGTTTGACATCGAGTTGCACTGTCATTCAGTGGACCCAGGTTCGGAACGAAAACAGTGGCAGTACCAGGTGAGTTACACAAACAAAGAATCCCATGCATTGGTGAGTTTTCTTGTGCTAGTATTACAGTGTGTGTTCGTAACGTGTCTTTATTACATCAACCCCCTCCCCCCACTCGGTACTTCTTTGCTAACTAACATAGTTACACCACAAGTTTCTGTACTATTTTCCACAGAGTGTGATCGCAAAATCAGCCATTTGCCCAAAGAAAGTTGCAAGTACCAGCACTTTGAAAAATAAGGTGAGAAACACTATTGAATTTAAGAAATAAAGTTTAAAGGTTGCGTTTATGCAGCTCTCCCCTTTTCTCATTCTGCTCATCGCTGACAAATCTTCAATAAAGTTAAAAGTGATGTTAAATGTTAAATGATCTATTTCAGTCATCATTCATATTTATTTTGCGTTGTTTTTTGCATTAAAAACTACACTTTTTGGGGACGGCGTGGAGCGGTGGTAGAGTGACCGTGCCAGCAATCTGAGGGTTCCTGGTTCAATACCCACCTTCTACTAACTTTGGCACGCCCTTTGTGTCCTTGAGCAAGACACGTCACCCTTGCTCCTGATGGGTCGTGGTTAGGGCCTTGCATGGCAGCTCCCGCCATCAGTGTGTGAATGTGTGTGTGAATGGGTGAATGTGGAAATACTGTCAAAGCGCTTTGAGTACCTTGAAGGTAGAAAAGCGCTATACAAGTATAACCCATTTAATTAGTCTCTTTAAAATGTGTATTTTCAGATGTCCGGAAAGGATTAAATGGATTGTTTTTATTTGTATTTGCACAATTCGGTCCTCGTCTGACCTTATGGAATGCAAAGCTAACTACAGTGTATAAAAACTGAGGTAGCATTGAATTGGTCTTCCGAAGCATTTTGACCCACAAGATCAGTTACTGTTTTGAAACAGCATCTGGCAATGTTCATCTTGATAAATACCTCATGCAAAGGCCTGTATTTTTTTAAGATTAGGATTCATGCATTACTCACTGAGCCGTGAGGGAAAAGTGAAAATAAACCATGGATACCCATTGTTGGAGCGCACCATGCCAACTAACAAACAGATCATCAAAACCTTTATAATGTGCTACATTTTGTGCAAGGTTATTCTCTAAAAACATGTTTCTCTCACTTAATGAAAGATAACTTAAATTCAGCTCGTCCACACATTTGTTGACTATACAAAACAGTATAGTTGACGGTGCAGTTTTACCAACATTTCCAGTAAAACCGAATAAGCTTTGAGGGAATCGGCCATGTTGCCTTTCGCAATACAATTTTCATGAGTTGTATGTATAGACATACAAATATAGACATACAAATGTTCCAATGTGCTGGATATGCGAAGATGAAGGTGTGATGAATGCAGGGCCGGTCCGTGGCATAAACACTCTATGCGGTTATTTAGGGCTTTTTTTTCCCTCTTTCATTTAAGTTTGTCAGTTATATAACGCAACGTCATAAAAGTTAAGATAAAATAAATGTTGCAGTCAAGTTAGTTATGCAAAATGGTTCAATCCTTCTGGTATTGCATTCACACACAGTGCTAACAATTGGGAACCAGGATGAGATGATGAAAAAAAAGGCAAAAATATGATAAATCTATACGTTGATGACTGATGATAAGAACCAAACCTAACCCCCCCCCCCCCCCCCCCCCCCCCTCGAATTCTAAATAATGTAAATAATTCAATGTATATACCCTGATGATTATCTTGTGTGATGACTGTATTATGATGATAGTATATATGATAGTATATATCTGTATCATGAATCAATTTAAGTGGACCCCGCCTTAAACAAGTTGAAAAACCTATTCGGTGTTACCATTTAGTGGTCAATTGTACAGAATATGTACTTCACTGTGCAACCTACTAATAAAAGTCTCAATCAATCAATCAAAAACGTGGAAGCACTGGTAATGTTTAAGTTACACTACTAAAATTGGCCATAGAGTGTGAATGCTTGTCTGTCAATTAATGTTGGCCCTACGATGAGGTGGCAATTGTCCAGGGTGTACTCCGCCTTCCGCCCAAGTACAGCTGGGATAGGCTCCAGCCCTCCGCCACCTCAAAAGGGACAAGCAGTAGAAAATGGATGAATGGCGTGTGCATCTCATACCACATAATTGTGGTGCGATTAAAGTTTGAAACAGAGGAGTCACTAGCTTTTATTGACAGGGGAGGCTTTATCCCCCAGTAGATGCACTAATAATAATAATAATAATAAAAGGAGTCTAATAATAGGAACAAATAAGTAATATTAAGGACCTAAAGTCACAAACAAAATATTGTTTAGGGGCACACAAAGCCAAAGGATAACTATATGAGGCTTGAGGAGTCGACAATGTTTATCCAGCTACAGTCATGTCTCTTTTATGCATCATGGTAGACAAGATGGAGAAGAAGAAAACGAAGCACCGATATCAATATAAGCAGGCCAGTGTTGGCAGGGAGTAGCACCTTCTGTAACCCATCCCCCAATTCTTCCTGCTATCATCTCGCCCTCCCCTCCATCACCGAGTTGACTCCCTAAAATCTCCTCTCTGCCCGTCAGCCAGACAACAGGTCTCCCGGAAGGCCTTCGGAAATATCAGCGATGGCGGCCCCAACCGTTTAGATCACCGCGATGGAAGTCAGCGAAGGTGAAGAGGAAGCCACCTCTCCAAATCCTCCTCCTCGGATGTGCTGTGGGAGAATCTGAGGCCCTCCCAGCACCGGCCCCCGCCCCCACTCCCATCCCCAAAGAAGTCAGGTGACCAGATGTTGTATATCTGCTTGTCACTAGAGCCGCCATAAAACCACTTCATGTCACAGCCAGGATATGTTTGTCACAAAAAAAAAAAAAATAAGATCCTCCATCATCCTATGGGGGCCTCAAGGGATGCACCGCAGAGACAACAAAAGAGCATCAGTGAGGATATGAAGCATCCAGCATCTATCAGCCCCCTTGGATCCAAAATAGCAACACTTTCTTTCTTTCTTTTTTTTGGCACCGGTGTTGCAACTGCAGCTGCTGCAAGGCCTACACAAACGTCACTATTGATTAGAAACACCTCCCCATCACTTCATTTGTGAGGGGGTGCATGATGAGGAGATGGTGCAAAGGATGGTACAAAACATGCCAAGCCCTTTTTTAATTCATGCAGACATCTATTCTCTTTAGATCTAACCGCTGCCCCTTTAGTCGGGCCCTATGTAGAGTAAAAAAAAGGCTACAAAGCGCCAGTAAATACAAAAATACACAGCCTTCCCCCTCCCTCATCTGCCTCCCCCTTTCTATAACATCCCCATATTGCAAATACAGACGGCGGGATTACCTGAAATATGTCTTCACATTCTCTCGGTCCGGGTTTCGCCTGTGAGCCAGCACCTCTGGTGGATTCATCCTCTTCCGCTCCGGGTCCTAGTGACAGTTTGAAGGCGGCAGGATTGCCATTCTCTTGTCAGACCAGTTCCTGACCCTAAAAGCAGGCTTGTTCGGCAGGCTGGATGCTTCACTGGCTGCGCACTGTTCCCTAGCCCGTGACGTCATCCGCCTTGCCACGCTCATTGGCCAAGGGGGTGAATATTAATGAGAGCAGCACGTCTGGGGGAGGAGCCAGGAGAGGGTAAGAGACGGTTGGTTTTCTGTTTGACAGACTAACTAAACCTGCTTAGTGGGAGGGTAACATTAAAGCGCCTTTTATTTTGTAAACTTGCAAGATCGTGGCTTTGTGTTTATGTAAACACTCAGATATGATATATATATATATATATATATATATATATATATATATATATATATATATATATATATATATATATATATATATATGGGGATGGCGTGGGAGAGTGGCTGTGCCAGCAACCTGAGGGTTCCTGGTTCGATCCCCACCTTCTACAAACCACGTCACGTCCGTTGTGTCCTTGACACTTCACCCTTGCTCCTGATGGGTCGGGGTTAGGGCCTTGCATGGCAGTTCCCGCCATCAGTGTGTGAATGTGTGTGTGAATGGGTGAATGTGGAAATAATGTCAAAGCGCTTTGAGTGAGTACCTTGAAGGTAGGAAAGGACTATACAAGTATAACCCATATAGGAACTTTAGTAATTCATTACACATTGTTATGTATATATTATATATGTAAACATACAGGAAATTTATAAATATACAGTACTATATGAAAATACTGTAGCAAAGTTTCCTGCACATTTATTATTAAAATAATGAACACTAGAAGACTAGCATTTGTCCTGTCCCTGCTTCCTCAGAGTAGACTTTAAAGTTAAAGACTTAGACTTAGACTTAGACATCCTTTTTATTGTCATTCAAATTTGAACTGTACAGCACAGATAAGAACGAAATTTTGTTACATAAGCTCATGGTAGTGCAGGATAAAAAAAGCAATAAGGTGCATATATAAATAATACATATATATAAATAATGTATAAATATATATATAAAATAAATAAATATATATAAATATATATAAATAAATAAATAGATTACTGTACAGATAAATATATTGCACTTTTTCACATGCGTCTACGTTTATGGATGTATGTTATATTGTCTTTTTTATTCCAGCGAGTTAATCCATTTTAGGGGGAGTTGAGGGGATAATTTAATTTAATTATGATAATACATATACATAATACATATATATAAATATATATATAAAATAAATAAATATATATAAATAAATAAATAGATTACTGTACAGATAAATATATTGCACTTTTTCACATGCGTCTACGTTTATGGATGTATGTTATATTGTCTTTTTTATTCCAGCGAGTTAATCCATTTTAGGGGGAGTTGAGGGGATAATTTAATTTAATTATGATGCGTTCAAGAGTCTTACGGCCTGAGGGAAGAAGCTGTTACAGAACCTGTAGGTTCTGCTTCGGAGGCTGCGGAACCTCTTTCTAGAGTCCAGCAGTGAAAACCGTCCTTGGTGGGGGTGGGAGGAGTCTTTGCAGATTTTCTGAGCCCTGGTCAGGCAGCGGCTTTTTGCGATCTCCTGGATAGGAGGAAGAGGAGTCCTGATGATCTTTTCCGCCGTCCTCACCACTTTTCTGGAAAGACTTCCAGTCTGAGGCATTGCAGGCTCCAGTCCAGACAGAGATGGTGTTGGTCAGTAGGCTCTCTATAGTGCCTCTGTAGAATGTGCTGAGAATGGGGGGAGGGAGCTGTGCTCTTTTCATCCGACGTAAAGTACCAATGATTGTCACACACACACTAGGTGTGGTGAAATTTGTCCTCTGCATTTGACCCATACCCTTGTTCAGCCCCTGGGAGGGGGGGGGGGGCAGTGATCAGCAGCGGTGCCACACCCAGGAATATTTTTGGGTGATTTAACCCCCAATTCCAACCCTTGATGCTGAGTGCCAAGCAAGGAGGCAATGGGTCTCATTTTTATAGTCTTTGGTATGACTCAGCCGGGGTTTGAACTCACAACCTACCGATCTCAGGGCGGACACTCTAACCACAAAGCCACTGAGCAGATCATGAAATAGAATAATTCAAATCCTTTAGAAATGCTATATTTTTTTCTAAATAGTTGTGTTACACTTCATCCCAACTTATATTGTTTAAAACAAAAAACAGATCAAATTTACAATATTGTCTTGTGCCTCTGGGTTTTCACCCAGTACTGTTACCCTAACATATACATCTCTGAAAAATGTGGAATGTTCCACAGGTTACGTGGTACACAGGGAGTTGCATCATTCTGATCCTCTGCAGGCCTCAGGAACCCAATAGGGAAGTTCACTCATTTATTTTTCTGTAAAAACGAGGGGCACAGGGGGTTAAAATCAAACTTATTTTTTATGTTGTTTGTTTGTTCTTAAAACATTTATTTTGTTGAATGACTGTAATGTGCTTTATGTCAACATGATATCAGCATACATGTCAGATGGCTATATTTCATATACAGTATTTGCCAATTTTAAGAAAACATTTTGTAATGTCTTGCAAATTCTTAATGAGCGTCACCAATATGTGCAACTAAAGGATAGACTGCTAAATTGTAACTACTTTCCATTTAGGGAAATGTTCATTTAATAGTAAGCATATGTATTATTAATATCATTATGCACATCTGGTGTATAGCTTCAGCTATCCTGCATGGAAAGGCGGTCAGGAATTTAGAGGCAGGCAGACACGGCAACCAAAAGCCTCACTGCATTTGCTTTAATTTGCCTATGATGTCATCTTTTTGCTCTAGCTCACCTGTGATTGGATGACTAGCACAGCATCTGCTCAAGCTCACTAATAGCATGGAGCTCAAGGTGGAGGGAGGTCTCATCAAGGCACTGTGGATCCCAGAATGGTTGTCCTGACAACGCCTGTAATGTCGACACTCCTCATCGGCGAGCAACATGGCTGATCAGTGACAGCTGCTAATCAAATGGAGAATCTGATCTTTTAAAAAGACAACAACCATTAAAAGAACATCTATATTATTAAACTCATCAAAATCTCATACAAGGATTTTGTCTTAAGGGGTCTTAAATATATGGCACATCTAGTATAATCCCACACAGACATCAATCTTGGGAATATCAAGCCTCTCTTGAGCTCTCTCGAATGGTAGGCTTAAGCTGTGACAACACGCACTTACACATCTGACAATACAGGCCAAACATAATAAAGTAGTGTCTTAAAGTACCAGTAGAGTGGAAAAACAAGTTGACTTTATGTGTGTTTGTGTTTCATTGTATCCATTAAACCAGTGTTTTTCAACCTTTTTTGAGGAAAGGCACATTTTTCTCATGAAAAAATCCGGAGGCACACCACCAGCAGAAAACGTTAAAAAATGAAACTCCGCCAGGTCGCCCTATTTCGAGTTTGTTAGTGTTTTCCTGTGTGTAGTACTATAGTTCTTGTCTTGCGCTGTTATTTTGGTGGCCCTTCCTGTTTTGTTGGTGTTTTCCTGTAGCAGTTTCATGTGTTCCTTTTATTCCGTGTCAATAGTCGCTATTCCAGCTATTTACGTTGTTGCTATCCTTCTTTGTGTGGACATTGTTGATTGTCATGTCAAGAACGGATGTACTTTGTGGACGCTGTAAGTTTTTGCTGTCGTCCAGCATTCTGTTTCTGTTTACTTTGTAGCCAGTTCAGTTTTACTTTTGTTTTGCATAGCCATTGTCTTTCCCTTTCCCTTTTGTTAATTTTTGGTTTAAGCATTACATACCTTTTTACCTGCACGCTGCCTCCCGCTGTGGTCTGCATATTGGGATCACAACAAACCATCCTTGTCTCACCCGACACATTTCGACTTTTACAAAGCAATTAACTACCTGCTGCCACCTACTGACATGGAGTATTACGTGGTTACCCTGCCGAGTTTTACACAGCACAGACAGTAAGCAACGGCACATTATTTGCAGATTCTAATTATTGATTTGCAAAAAATATTTTTTGGACCAATTAAGTGAAGTTGCATAATTTCCCACGGCACACCAGACAATACCTCACGGCACACTTGTGTCCCGCGGCACAGTGGTTGAAAAACACTGCATTAAACCATATCCAATTGTATTTACAATCCGCTAAGTATGTGAAAACACTGCTTGAACATCACAAAATGTCACAAATTCAGTCAGCCATTTTGAATATTTCGCTCAGAATACCTTCGGCTATTTTCGGAGATTGACATCACGGTAGTAACGCTTCTGTACCCTGACAATGTTATCAGATCGGTCATACTAGAAATACGCAAACATTGAAATGTGGTGTTTATTATTCACAATCCTTATGTAAGACTTAGAGGTACTAATGGTAATGGCTCCTTATTGGGTCCATTTGTACACTCTCAGTTACATTAACATTGATATGATACATATGTGGGCCCACAGATATAAATGCCGTTAAATGTAGCTTTGATGTAGCAAGCTACTTTTGCCGTGTAGCTTGTATTGTAGCTTGCTACAATTCTCCGGGGATAGCTTTGCCTGTAGCTTAGCTACATTTAATCGAGAGTAACTTGTCGTTTAGCTTGCTACATTTTCCAAGTAGCTTGCCCATCCCTGCTTACATTGCTGTTGTTGACACACTAAGCCGGTGGCTGCTTCTGCTTAGGCCCCCCAAAAACGTTCCTGCAGGAACTTTTTTTTAACCCTTCGTGAGGATTGTGATTGAATCTTCATCCAAACAGAATTATGTGAGCGTCCAGTCAGTCGCCATCCCAGCGAGGGTGGAAATATTACAGTAAGTGTTTGTTTTATTTTGGTTTGTTATGGTTAGTTTCTATGTTTAGCATCTAGGCTTCTAAAACTTATTGCTCATCCTCTTTGTGTTCGGGCTCAAAAATATAAGGTCCTGGATAGGGATGTCCGATAATGGCTTTTTGCCGATATCCGATATTCCGATATTGTCCAACTCTTTAATTACCGATACCGATATCAACCGATACCGATATCAACCGATACCGATATCAACCGATATATACAGTCGTGGAATTAACACATTATTATGCCTAATTTCGACAACCAGGTATGGTGAAGATAAGGTACTTTAAAAAAAAATCAATACAATAAAATAAGATAAATACATTTAAAACATTTTCTTGAATAAAAAGAAAGTAAAACAATATAAAAACAGTTACATTGAAACTAGTAATTAATAAAAATGAGTACAATTAACTGTTAAAGGTTAGTACTATTAGTGGACCAGCAGCACGCACAATCATGTGTGCTTACGGACTGTATCCCTTGCAGACTGTATTGATATATATTGATATATAATGTAGGAACCAGAATATTAATAACAGAAAGAAACAACCCTTTTGTGTGAATGAGTGTGAATGAGTGTAAATGGGGGTGGGAGGTTTTTTGGGTTGGTGCTCTAATTATAAGTGTATCTTGTGTTTTTTATGTTGATTTAATAAAAAATAAAAAATTAAATAAAAAAAAAACAACGATACCGATAAAAAAAAAAACTATACCGATCATTTCCGATATTACATTTTAACGCATTTATCGGCCAATAATATCGGCAGGCCGATATTATCGGACATCTCTAGTCCTAGATCATAATTTTTGTTGGCTCTCAAAAAGTCTGCTTGATGAGCATTGTTGTTGGTAGGGAAGGGCTCTGTGGTTCCTAGTGTGACGTCATGCCATCACATGACTGGCTTCCTCATTATCCCTCAAAATGACTCGGGAATATCCGTGAGATTGACACTATTTTGATCATATCTATTTAACTTTGGAAGTCTTATGGTGTCATAACTCAGATAAATGACACTATCTTCAATATAGAGGCAATTTGTTCTTACACTTTACTGGTACTTTAAGTACACATTCACACGATTTCCCCTTAATGTAACTGATGGTGGCGCACCGCCACAGCAAAATCATAGCCACCACACTTTGAAAATAAGGGTTCTTTACGTGAAAACAAATTTAAGCAATATAATGTATTGTAGCTTCCAGAAGATGTTATAAGTCTGACACTGTTACCGTATGTTTTCTTGACTACAAGGAGCACTGTTGATTTATGAGAAAACGAAAGGATTTTAAGTGCGCCTTATAGTCCGCAAAATATGGTAATTTATAATAACAGAGCGACTAGTCCAGGGTGTACGCTGCCTTCTGCCCGAATGCAGCTGAGATAGGCTCCAACACTCCCCGCTACCCTGAAAGGGACATGCGGTAGAAAATGGATGGATGGAATAACAACAGATACTTCTTTCTAAATGTATGTATACATTTTTGAGCTTTTTTAAAGAAAATCATATCCATCCATCCATCCATACATTTTCTACCGCTTATTCCCTGGAGCTTATCTCAGCTACAATCTGGCGGTAGGCGGGGTACACCCTGGACAAGTCGCCACTTCATCGCCAGTGTTGGGACTAACGCGTTACAAAGTAACGCGTTACTGTAACGCCGTTACTATCGGCGGTAACTAGTAATCTAACGCGTTATTTTTTATATTCAGTAACTCCGTTACCGTTACTACATGATGCGTTACTGCGTTATTTTGCGTTATTTTTTATGTAGTATCGGCTAGAAACTGAGAAGATCTGAGTGTTGCAGCGCTGCTGAAGAGGCGACAAAAAAGAGGCGCGCCGCGCGCTGTCTGTGTGTACGTGTGTGTGTGTGTGTGGGAGAGGGCGTGTCTGTGTCTACTATCAAGACGTCATGGCGAACTCCGAAGCCGAGTTTCTTAAAATGGAGATATTTTCAGTACGTTTCTTTTATCGACCACAAAGAAAAGAACATTTTAGTTGAATGTAAGTTTCAAATATGCTGAAACAGCGACAAAAACAACATGCTTCGACGAAGCTAGTAAAGAGACACACACTTCACCTCCACCTCCAACGGCTGGATTTTAATGAGGCACTGCACACTGAAGGTACACACACTCTGTCAATTCTCTTATATACTCTTTCATTTTAAACTTTTAGAGTGTTTGATTATCACATCACTCTAAATGTTTTGACTATAAAGTTCACAAACCTAAAGAGGGATACTAGTGGGCCAGGCTAATATTTCCTTTTCTCTAAACTAAGTGGGGAAATGTGTAGAGTGTTCTGGGCTTCAGACATGATTTTATTTCAGAATTCCTTGAGAAAACGCCTGGTTAGGCTTTATGTATGTAGTGTGTGCCTTTCTTGTTTTACAGCTACAGTATGTTGTTATTATGCTGTTTGTTACTTATGTATGTTAAGTTGCAGCTATTTAAAATAGTTTTGTCAATTTGTTCTGGTCTGAAACAAATTGGCCCTTTAAAACATATCTTTGTCTTTGTGTGTTGTATGTAGAGCACATTGCTTAGCAGAGTTCAGTGATGCAAATGCATGTCAAGTTGATCAACAGATTGTATTATTCTCCAGTGCAATAACAGTACTAAAATGAAGGCTAAAAGGGCATTAAATGGGGCCTTAAAATTTAAAAAAAAATATATATATAAGTAACTAAATAGTTACTTTTCACAGTAACGCATTACTTTTTGGTTTAAGTAACTGAGTTAGTAACTGAGTTACTTTTGAAATAAAGTAACTAGTAACTGTAACTAGTTACTGGTTTTCAGTAACTAACCCAACACTGTTCATCGCAGGGCCAACACAGATAGACATCAAAGCAAATCATACAATGATTTGACTACGCCCTCATCGCCACACGGAATCTTGGCAATCCAGGGGAAACCCTGCATTCACTTTTTACTGCTTATCATGTTCATGGTCACGAATGTGCAGAAGCCTATCCCGGCTGGATTGGTCACCATTAAATCACATATTAGTCCCTTTGGCTTTTTTTGTATCATTTATTCGTGGCCGCTTTTTCAGAAAGTTGCGGCATGGAAGCTTTTAGGCGTATTTTTTTTACAATAACGTTGAATGAAATTGTGATTTTCTGAATTTGTTATCAATGTTTGAACTGTTCCTCGTAACCTTAATCCAAAAAAGCACAGGATTTCAACAAGAAAATTATTGATGTTTTACTCGTTTTATAGCACACAGCCTGAAGACTAGACAATAGATGGCAGTAATACCACATACTCAGAGCTCATTGTCTGTACTGTACTGTTTATAACTAAAAGCAATATTCAATTATATTACATTAAGAAACAACTGGAACTTGTGGTGCTCTGTCATCCAAAAGTTGCAGACATTCTCTGTGTATGTGTTGTGCTTGAAAATGTTTGTATACCTCAAGCATTCATGTATGGTCCAACACATTTACTTCCACACGTTCAGAGCATTTGTCAACCGATCTCAGCGGTCATTTTTGTTGGTAAATGAGAGACAATTGACATATCATTACCAAACTTCAACATCTCTAACATGTACATGCTGCCTCTTTGCCAGGTCAGCCATTAAAAATGAGAATCTGTTCTTAATTGCCTTACCAGAAAAATCTAGGGAGCAAATGTTTATATACCTCATTACCCAGAAGGCTTAGCGCTGTAGGCATGAAGTATGTCTGCACGGAAGGACGACAATTATGCCATTTGAGCAATAAAGAGTTGATATATACCGTTCCAGATGCTGTTCCTGCTTTGTGTACACAAGAAACAAACATACATTTGGATTACGCAATTGACAAGCGTGTTTGAGCGCCGCTCGAGGAGACTAATTTGATTGGCGAGAATGACACTGATTGGCCAAAATGTCATGGACATACAGATAAACAACCATTCACCCTTACATTCACACCTATGGACAATTAGAGTCTTCGGTTAACCCAAGGTGCATGTTTTTGGTCTGTGGGAAGACATTACATGTAAACTACTGTAAGCACATGCAAACTCTGCACAGAGATGCAGAGGATGGGATTCAAGCCCATGCAGAACCACCAGGCTGTACGGTCAGATGTGCCCTAACTGATAAGCTGTTTACGAAAATGCTAAAAATGTTGCATAAACATCCCTGACAAGAACCTACACCAATGTACAGTATTAGCGTAAGGCCACTGATGTCCGCTATAGACAGTGTATTAAATGCTCTTCATTTTACTACAGATTAACCTCTTTAAGCCGTCCACTGGTAAACTTGGCATGTCGAACATAATAGGTCACGCTCATCCATGCTACAGCTGCATTCACAAACAGAGCCACTACTTTTAGTGTCTGTTGTTGGCACGACACAGATTGCCAATCTCCCCCCACACTCCAAACAGAATTTGATTGAGGTTAGTGGGCCTCTGTCCATTTCATCATGCATGGTAACTATTGATAACAGTTTTTTTTCTTGATTGGAATAATTGTGCAACAGAAGGTTAAGCGTGGTCATCTGCACACA
The DNA here is from genome assembly GCF_033978685.3 of Nerophis lumbriciformis. Lineage (NCBI taxonomy): Eukaryota > Metazoa > Chordata > Actinopteri > Syngnathiformes > Syngnathidae > Nerophis > Nerophis lumbriciformis. The sequence goes on along the minus strand of NC_084556.2, from coordinate 19,878,763 downwards.
GCGATGGAAGATTACAGCTTGGTTTTTAAAGTGGTGCACTGCCAGGTTTTTTTTTTAATTAAGGCTTCGCTGTTCTGCACATTTTGGTGTGTTTAACCAAAGCGGATGCGACGGCTAAGTGTGAGCTGACATGGAAAATTAAGAAAGGAATTGCTGAGATGCGGAGAAAGGGTAGGATTAAATCAACTCTGAATCTTCCTACTCCTTTTCGGACATTTTGAATTCTGTCAAAATTAGGGATGTGCCGATCGATTGACCACCGATTGGTATTGACCGATTATTGTGAAAAGTATGTGATCGGCCATTGCCGATTAATGCCTTTAATTGCAGATCAAAAACGCTGATTCTCCCTGGTTGACAAGCACCTAGCAACTAATAAAAGGCTGCACTTTTGGGGGCAAATTTTGTCTATCATTTCCAATCCTTATGTAACACAAAAATACATGCATCCTTAATGGTAAATAAACGCTAGAAAAAGTCAGCTAACAATTGAGCTAATCCTATTCTGCCTAAGAAGCCCTCTAAAAAGCCAACCAACCTAATAAAACATCACTTACTGTACAAGGTCTGTTGTCATTAAGATGCCGACTGCTAGGATGTTAATATATTCCCATTTAGAGGAAGAATGACTTATAATCCTCGAGAAGAAAAGGGGTGTGGATGGAACCAAGCGTCTTTTTGTGTCGTTCTTGCCATTTCCGGGTCTAAATTGGCTGTCAAAGTGTACCAATTTGCCAGAATACATCCTCGTCTTTCTACTATCCAGGTGAGAGGCATGATTAATGATCTAGAATAAAGTTTGATGTGCAAGGAAACGAGGAAGCAGCTCATCAGCCTACCATGTCAACATAGGCACACAAGCTCGTGATCACGGTGCCGCTCTAAATAGTTAGTCTGCGTTAGCGCTTATAATAATAATATCATTAATACTTTGTTAATATCCAAGTCACAAAATGTAAATGGAGTATTGTTGGCGGTTTTTGGATGTTTTTTTTATTGGGTTTTATGAGTGGAATAGAGGACCTCCCGTTGGCTCCGCTGTAAGCGGACTTTTGTTTAGGAGTTAGAATGCATTAATAAAATGACATCCCTCGTCATGTCTTCCATAAGGATTGTAAACGATAGGCACAATTAAAAAAAAAATGCAATTCCCCTTTAACGCGTATAATAACAATGTCACTAATACTTGGTTAATATTAAGGTCACAATATGTAAGTGGAGTATTGTTGGCAGTTTTTGGATATTTTTAGGGGGCTTTATGGGCACAATAGATGACTCCCATTAGCTGTTAACCACTTCGTACTTGCCGAATATTACAAATTAGAATGCATAAAAAAAGAAAGACAGACATGTTTTTGTCTTACACAAGGATTGTAAATAATGGGCAAAATTTAAAAAAAAAATGTGCAGTTTCCCTTCAAGTGTCTCCATTCACAGTGTGGAGCTTTTCCCCTAAACTAATACTAATCACCTCCATTACGGCAAATAAACTGCATTTCTTAGTATTTTAGATATCATCATCAAGTATTATTATCACTGAAGGATGAGGATAAATATGTTACACACAGAGAGAAAAACAGGAACAGGCATGCTAATAGCTAAGCTACTGTATTCTAGCTTGAAACAAAACCAATAAATAAGTGCTTAGTTAACTTTAAAAAGTGATGGAAGCATGTTACAGCAGCTAGTAAGAGGATATTTAAGCCCCACTTAAGAACGTTCAGTTTTGGTAGATTTTGTCGGCATCAGTGGACCAAAACGGTAGTGTTTTGCCTGAAAGAAAACCACATTTCCCATGAGGACCAGCACATAGCAGTGTAAATCTTCAGAAACTACCGGTACTGTCACGTACATACAGACTGACACGATAATACCACAATGATTCAGTATGACTGATCATTCCACAGTAGGAACCTACATATTTTACTCTATATTTGCCTGTTTGCAGTCATCCCATTGTATTTTCTTTATACAGTCTTTTGAGTGTGTTGCGTGGCTGGTCGTGTCAGTGTGGAACTGCGGACTATTAAGTTGGTGGCTATTTATTGCTATCACACAACATTTCCGATAGCTAACATTAGTATAATCATTTTGATTTGAGAATCGAAAGTTACTTGCTAGTCCAGCAGGAACAAAGACCAAGGCAGCATCAGTCGACAATCCCTCCTCGTCTTTGCGCTCACACCAGCGAGTGAAAGCCGGGCCAATGTTGATATTTGACTGTTTTTTTTATCCGGGTAGCCTCCCTTTTTTCTTTTTTTTGCCTCCCCCAGCCAAAGCAGTCTGCACATTTGTAGTTTTTTGTGTGACAGGGTTCCTGCCACCCTCCTCAACGTTGCATAAGGCCAGTGAAAGCGATACAGACACCCTCAGGGCATGACAGAGGTGTCATTCAGCTAGTTGTAAGTCGATGTATAATCCCAAAAGTTATGAAAATATTTTATGAAGGCTGAAACGTTACTTAGTGCTGCTTTAACAGGAAATTAACAAGTACATGTATAAGAGTCGACAGAGAGGATAATATAACGACTATTGGTGTGACTCAGCATGGTCGCAGTCAGTATACGACACGACACGTAAGAGGAGGACCGGCTCGATCCATAAATTGGTGGCGTCACTATTAAGGGTAGTATCAGTGTATTAATGATACTAGAGTGATCAGATCGATACTTTATTTTCCCAAAATCTTTTTTGTTGTTTCTGTTAATGTTTACAAACACTGGCAATAATTCCCTGGACACAGGAAGACTGTAAGGGTAAAACCCAAAGGATTTAAATAGGTAGCAGATAGTTTTTTGATGTTGTTTAGTTATTGTGTACTATTGACTTTGTTTTGCTTAAAGGGGAACATTATCACAATTTCAGAAGGGTTAAAACCATTAAAAATCAGTTCCCAGTGGCTTATTTTATTTTTCGAAGTTTTTTCAAAATTTTACCCATCACGCAATATCCCTAAAAAAAGCTTCAAAGTGCCTGATTTTAACCATCGTTATATACACCCGTCCATTTTCCTGTGACGTCACACAGTGATGCCAATACAAACAAACATGGCGGATAGAATAGCAAGATATAGCGACATTAGCTCGGATTCAGACTCAGATTTCAGCGGCTTAAGCGATTCAACAGATTACGCATGTATTGAAACGGATGGTTGTAGTGTGGAGGCAGGTAGCGAAAACGAAATTGAAGAAGAAACTGAAGCTATTGAGCCATATCGGTTTGAACCGTATGCAAGCGAAACCGACGAAAACGACACGACAGCCAGCGACACGGGAGAAAGCGAGGACGAATTCGGCGATCGCCTTCTAACCAACGATTGGTATGTGTTTGTTTGGCATTAAAGGAAACAAACAACTATGAACTAGGTTTACAGCATATGAAATACATTTGGCAACAACATGCACTTTGAGAGTGCAGACAGCCCAGTTTTCATCAGTTAATATATTCTGTAGACATACCCTCATCAGCTCTCTTTTCCTGAAAGCTGATCTGTCCAGTCCAGTTGGAAATGCATCTGCTTTGAGTGTCGCAGGATAGCCACACATTCTTGCCATCTCTGTCGTAGCATAGCTTTCGTCCAATTTCTTGCCACTTTCGCATTTTTGGGCCACTGGTGCAACTTGAATCCGTCCCTGTTCGTGTTGTTACACCCTCCGACAACACACCGACGAGGTATGATGTCTCCAAGGTACGGAAAACAGTCGAAAAAACGGAAAATAACAAAGCTGATTTGACTCGGTGTTTGTAATGTGTTTGAGAAAATGGTGGATTGCTTCCCGGTGTGACGTCATCGCTCCGAGAGCGAATAATAGAAAGGTGTTTAATTCACCAAAATTCACCCATTTAGAGTTCTGCAACATCAAGGTATATATTGACGCTTACATAGGTCTGGTGATAATGTTCCCCTTTGCTTAAACACTTGTATGTAATAAATGAAAATGTAATAAATGAAAATAAAGAACTAGTTTAAATATTATGTTAATGTTGTTGAACTGTCAATAGCTCTCACGATAAATACAATGAAAAATGTACAGTTAAAACACGTAATCGGTATTGTTATCGGCCGATCTCACTCATGGATGATCGCTATGGGAATGGGCAGCATAAAACCTTGATCAGAAAATCCCTAGTCTACATGTTGTGTACTTCATCGTATCTTTGCTAGCCATGTTAATCTCTAACTAGTGCTGTCAAGAGTTGACATTTTTTTATCAAATTAATCACTGAGTTGTTTTGAATTGATTTCTGTTAATCACTATTAAATATCATTCATTTTGCATGAACAAGAACCTGAATAAAGAAGGAAATGCATGCACTTGAACATCATGTTCATGGTTACAAAAAAGGCCTGCCTTTATGAGGAATAAACATCACAAAATGGACACAAAGGCACAATCTTATGAATTAATTTAGTCTTTGACGTCCCAAAGGACCTCAACTCTGATCCAGCCTGTGCAAGGATGACCTTTGGAATATAAAACAGCAACAGGGAGGAAAATGGGGGGGGCTCTGTAGATTAGGAAGAGGCTTTTAATGTGTATAAATACATACCCACTCTCATAAAGGTCATTATTACCAGGTTGGAAGCATCGTTATCAGGATGGACCTTTATTTAAGTTTTGTTGGTCGTGCATCAACTTTAATGAAAATTCTTCCAGCACATCCTGCAGTCCACGTCACTTTTCCCCCCAACCGAACCTTGTGTCAATATTAATCAGCGCGCTTCTGCCTCGCACAGGCTCACCTATCATGTCTCTGCGGGGACCGCGCAACACAAACACCCCAGCCATGACAACCGCGGTCTGAGCAAGTCCCTCCCACTGACAGCTGGCTTATTGTGCGCCGTGTCTCTGAAGCGGCCTTGTTTCCCTTTGCTTGACCAGTTCAATAACTAATCTCAATGCAGCCGGCAGCGTGGAGCTTGGAAAATGAGGTGGACGCAGTCTACTAAGGTCACATTATGATTCACTGATAAATACAGAAATGCGCATGCGACTTTGCTGCACTGTATAATTCTACATATCTGTATAGTTAAATATAACTTTTTGCCATACAAGTTTTCTTTTGAGTATAGCTCATTATCAACCTGAACAACTTTTTGTTGCTTTTGGTTGCTATACATATGAACACATTTTAGAAAAAAACATTACAGTTTTGCATTTAGAAAACAAGCTGAAATACATCTAAATGATGATTGAAATGGATAAATAAATATTTAACATGACAAAAGGAAGGGAATATCTTTGTACTTGACTGCAACTTGTCTCCTGAATTCAACAGTGTTTCTCACCTTCTTTATCAAAGTGCTGGTATGATCAACTTTCTTTAACCCCACGGTGGCTTATGTTGCTGCCACACAGACAGCGTCGGCGATACGGTTGATTGTTTGTTTGGGCATTCGATTCCCCCGAAATACATGGACAAATTCATTACTTGGTTACATACAAATAAATAATGGCCGAACGAAAACCAAGACGTTTTTCAAAAACCGGGACAAACTTTTGGAGAATTGTCAAAAATCCTACAAAAAGAGTGGCATATGAAAACCAAGTCGATAAAGGTGTTTATGTATCAACTGTAGAAGTACCAGTCGTTTATTTGAAGAGGAGGCCCCAATTTTCTGTACAATTTCTTGTTTAAGAATGGAACCAGACTCGCTACGATGTTACTTCCGTGTTTATGCACACCTTCTATAGAGCAGTGGTGCCCACATTTGGACCACCGAGTCGTTTCGTTGGCCCCGCCAAAGGTTGGCTTCCAAAATGTAATATATAGTCATACGGACCTCTTTCAAGCTCACACAATCCACAAGGTTACCCCTAAAAGTGTGTACCAAAATCTGTGGTTGACCTGGCAACACTCTAAAGGTGTTTTGTCGGTGTTTGAGAAATTTCAAGTCAATTCTACGCGCAGGTTTTTTTTCTAAATAGGTAAAAATTTTGATTTTTAAGTATGTCTTCCTTTTTATGTACATGTATATACTATATGCATGATTGCACAATCGATGCTCAATAAAAATTATTATATAAAAAAACAGCGCCTTTAAGGGGCGGGGTTGTCCAAAAAATAATAACAACACAGTAGGGGTCCATGTTATAGGGGATTTTCACCTGTTTGTTGTTGTGCGGTTCAGAAGTAGAAGAGTTAACGGACACATCTATTCAGATTTGGACGCTGTAAGACAATGCTATTTTGTTTGGCATATGTTCTTATATCGACGTAGTGTTTTTTAAAGAATAACATTTAATTTATTCAAGACACTTTGCAACCAATTGCAAACACATTTGAACGTACACATATTTAAGAACCATATATCACAGACAAGGGCAGCACGGTGGAAGAGGGGTTAGTGCGTCTGCCTCACAATACGAAGGTCCTGAGTACTTTTGGGTTCAATCCCAGGCTCGGGATCTTTCTGTGTGGAGTTTGCATGTTCTCCCCGTGACTGTGTGGGTTCCCTCCGGGTACTCTGGCTTCCTCCCACCTCCAAAAACATGCACCTGGGGATAGGTTGATTGGCAACACTAAATTGACCCTAGTGTGTGAATGTGAGTGTGAATGTTGTCTGTCTATCCGTGTTGGCCCTGCGATGAGGTGGCGACTTGTCCAGGGTGTACCCTGCCTTCCGCCCGATTGTAACTGAGATAGGCTCCAGCACCCCCCGCGACCCCAAAAGGGAATAAGCGGTAGAAAATGGATATCACAGACAATTGTTCTCACAGTATATGAAACCAGTACAATGTTTTTGTGGCTTGTGCAGAATAATGTGGTAATCAGTTCAAACGATTGAAAGGTTATCACCACATTATGCAATTTTTCCCCCCAAGAGGGCGAATGACATTTTGATCAGTCACATTGTCCCTCACAACAATAGCGTTGCAAAGGGCATGTAAGGATCCCTTATTTCCCTCATCCGATTACTTCATACATCTGAGACAACATTTTGAAAAGCGCAGCTAAAATAAACTATTTGACCTGTCAACGCTTACCCTGAATGACATCACACAAACAAGGCCTGACCAGGACTCACAAAGGCGAGCACACTTCCTGTGGTTGGACACGCGAGCATCCCCCCTCCTCTCTTCTGTCACATGTAGACTAATGGACAGCAGGCCCATGCTCTTGATGTAAAGCGTCTTTTTTGGGCAACGAGGAGCGTGTGTACTCATCACTTTCTGCTTGGACACACACAAACAATAGGGCTTGTCTGGAGGGCTTGGGGCCCGAACCCTGAGGAAGGGCAGATGGTGCCCGGAATCGAGGGCCGCACCCCTATTACCATGAGAAAAGAAAGCGACACGGGTGGGGGAACAGGTACCCTTCTCTGCTTTATCAAAATTAGTGAGGGGTGCTCATTTAGCCAACGGTGCCAATTTTTGGAACCCAATTTGGAGCAAGCTGTCAGTTAAAAGGCATAGAATATTAACTGTTGTGCCAACTTCAGCTTCTCAACACCTATTTTATAAATGTTTTCTTTCAGCATACTACTTCAAAATAAACATGTAGCATTTTAATATTGCAGCAAAAAAGGTTCCATTTCTTCTGATACAGCATGTTACAAAGTCGCCCTCTAGTGGCTTTCAACAGGAGCGCAGACCTCTTTTTGAAAAACAGATGCATCTCTGGCCTTGAAAACTTTCCAATTTAACATATTTATTCAATTTGTATTTAAAATGTGATTTATATTGAACTGTATCTGCATGTGAATCGTTGTGAACTCCACCATCAACTTTTAATATATTGTTTTTTTTATAAACCAACAGATTGATTTTGAAGAGATAATTATTTTGTTTATTCATCGCTGCTGCTCCAACACATGAATTTAGGATATTTGAGCTATTTACAAAACATAGGTTGACCTGATTAAATACACACAGTTGGACAGTAACAAATTATATTCTTGCTACTGTGATTAAGTTGTTATACGTATTAGTTTTTAAATACATGTAATTAAAAACATTATTTTTTAAGTATTATTATATTTATATACTATCATTATAAAGTATCATTACTAAGTATTCATCAATTCCATTCATAAGGCAGTTACTGGTTGTATTTTTAATTAACTTAACTGCGAATATAGCTTTTTACACATATTTATCAACTTTAGTGTCCTCTTTTAGGATTATAGTGAATATGTTTAAATAAAAATGCAAATCATGTATAAGCTTGGTATACTATTGTTTTCTTGTGTTTTTTTTTTACATTCTGTGCCTCACAGTTACAATAAATAAATCATAAACAAAGTTATGTGCTGTTCTGTTTAAGGGGGTAAACTTACAAAATCAAAAGGGGATATTTTCCCCACTGCAATATAGTTGGTAAAAATTTCAAATGCAAAAATTATTTTGCATTTGATTATTGTATTTTTTTACATACACTGTAAAAAAAAAAAAAAAAAAAGAACTATTAACAGCATATTAATGTAAATGGAAAATCGGTACCACTATTTTTTACGGTAAAATTCTGGCAACTAAGCTGCCATTTTCTTTTTACATATCTACAGTTTATGTTTTTACAGTATATTGCTGTAAATTGAAAAACAATTGTACCATAGTTTTGTTATTTTTATGGTAAAATTCTGGTGACTAAGCTGCCATTTTTCCCTTTTTTACAGTAAAATCTATAGTTACTTTTACAGTGTACAATTTGATGAATTACTTGCTTTGAACAACAACATTTTTCGGAATGTATGATGAAATAGTATTTGATGCATTATTAGATAATTGTCAGGACTAGGACTTTGACGTGGTTTGTTCTCCCGTGGTGCAAATGAGCATTTGGACCAGACATGGCGTGAAGGTGAAGACATTATTTATTTTACACTAACAAAAGAACAAAAGGCGCGCTCAAGGCGGATGTACAACTTTACTAATGAAAACAAAAGACTTGCACGGGGGCAAAAAACTATGAACAATAAAAAACACTAACTGTGGCAATAATAAACAAACTTACTTGGCATGGACATGAAGTGCGCAGACGTGGACAGAGTGTGACAGGGGGCATAAATGCGAGGATGTCGTCAGGACGAACAACAGAAAATGAAAAGCTTAAATAACACAGACATGATTAACGAAAACAGGTGCGTGACTCAAAACGTGAAACAGGTGCGTGACGTGACAGGTGAAAACTAATGGGTAATCATGCAAACAAGACAAGGGAGTGAAAAGCCAGAAACTAAACAAAACATGACTTAAAACAAAACTTGATTACACAGACATGACAGAGCCCCTCCCTTAAGGACAGATACCAGATGTCCAAGAAAAAACTTAACAAAAGTCATGGGAGGGCGGGAGGGGGACATGGCGGTGGGTCGCCAGCCCAAGTGGCCCCGAATCCACCGAGGCAAAGTGAAGTGGCGGCGGCGAGTGGAACGCCGCTGCAGCAGGCGAGGCGGGCGCCCAGGGATTGGCCACATTCGTGGCCGACTGGGAGGTGGGCGCACTTGGCGTGGCGGGCGACCAGGTAGCGGCCATATCCGTAGCCGACGAGGAGGCAGGCGCGTCGTCAACTTGGCAGGCGTGGCAGCTCGGCGTAGCAAGTCAGGCGGCGAAGCTCGGCGTGACGCGTCCAGCGGCGAAGCTCGGCGTGACGCGTCCAGCGGCGAAGCTCGGCGTGGGTCTTGGCCTTGGTGTGGGTCTTGGTCTTGGTCTTGGTGTGGGTCTTGGTCTTGGCATGGCGGCACTTGGCGTCGTGAAGCTGCGACTGGCGGCACTTGGCGTCGTGAAGCTGCGACTGGCGGCACTTGGCGTCGTGAAGCTGCGACTGGCGGCACTTGGCGTCGTGGAGCTGCGACTGGCGGCACTTGGCGTCGTGGAGCTGCGACTGGCGGCACTTGGCGTCGTGGAGCTGCGACTGGCGGCACTTGGCGTCGTGGAGCTGCGACTGGCGGCACTTGGCGTCGTGGAGCTGCGACTGGCGGCACTTGGCGTCGTGGAGCTGCGACTGGCGGCACTTGGCGTCGTGGAGCTGCGACTGGCGGCACTTGGCGTCGTGGAGCTGCGACTGGCGGCACTTGGCGTGGAGGGTCTTGGTCTTGGACTTGGCGTGGAGGGTCTTGGTCTTGGACTTGGCGTGGAGGGTCTTGGACTTGGACTTGGCGTGGAGGGTCTTGGTCTTGGCGTGGAGGGTCTTGGTCTTGGCGTGGAGGAGCTGGTGCTAGCCGTGAAGCAACGACAGGTGCTAGCCGTGGCTCTGGTGCTAGCCGTGGTGCAGCTACTGGTGCTAGCCTTGGTGCAGGTGGAGGTGGTCTAGCTGGGGGTTGTGGCTTGGCAGGTCGGAAGACTGGTGAGGGCGGTCGTGCTGGAGGCTGTGGCTTGACAGGTCGGAAAACTGGTGAGGGCGGTCGTACTGGAGGCTGTGGTTTGACAGGTCGGTAGACTGGTGGTGGCGGCCGTGAGGGAGGCTGTGGCTTAACATGGTGATGCAGAGCCACCCCACCTACACAGCTCCCGACCCCAGCCCCCCCCTCAAGGGGCGGATACCAGACGCGCTCCCTGCGGTCTGGAACTCTCTGTAGGGGTGGGCGGGGGAGGGCAGAAATTTCTCCTTTATTTTGGCCACAATATTTTTCTTTATCCCCCACCTGGGGTTGTGTGGGCGGAAAAAAAGAAAAAAATTGTGACGGGGGCGGGACTTGAGTCTTGGGGGGCGGGGCATGAGTCTTGGGGGGCGGGGCATGAGTCTTGGGATGGCTGTGACTGACTAGACCTGATTTCTAAAAACATGTTTTGATAATGTTTTATCAAAGACATGCCATTAGTGTCTTTTGTTGGAGGCGGGTGTTCAAAAGAAAAAGAGTTGAAAAAAAAAATCCTGGGCTGTGATGTCATCCTGGGGAAGCCGGGCAGACTGTTGCTTGCTTCCGCCCGGAGGGGGCGGGGCTTGTGGGGGCGGGGCTTGTGGGAGCGGCGTGTCCCGCTGGCTCGCGGATGTCCTTCCTGGCGTCCCTCGCCTTTGGCGGCGCTTCCTTGGCTGGGATGACGCGCCAACGTCCCCGGGCCAAACGGAGCTGATCGGCACCAGTTTGCCGGTCGGACCCCACATGAGATCTCTGCGCTCCACGGAGGAGTAGCGCAGCGTTTCCTCCTCCATCGCGCGCAGGACCGCCCATGTTCCCTCGTCAAAATTGTCCAAATGTCTTGCGGGAGAACTTTTTAGCTGACGACATCTGTCAGGACTAGGACTTTGACGTGGTTTGTTCTCCCGTGGTGCAAATGAGCATTTGGACCAGACATGGCGTGAAGGTGAAGACATTATTTATTTTACACTAACAAAAGAACAAAAGGCGCGCTCAAGGCGGATGTACAACTTGACTAATGAAAACAAAAGACTTGCACGGGGGCAAAAAACTATGAACAATAAAAAACACTAACTGTGGCAATAATAAACAAACTTACTTGGCATGGACATGAAGTGCGCAGACGTGGACAGAGTGTGACAGGGGTCATAAATGCGAGGATGTCGTCAGGACGAACAACAGAAAATGAAAAGCTTAAATAATACAGACATGATTAACGAAAACAGGTGCGTGACGTGACAGGTGAAAACTAATGGGTAATCATGCAAACAAGACAAGGGAGTGAAAAGCCAGAAACTAAACAAAACATGACTTAAAACAAAACTTGATTACACAGACATGACGATAATGATAAAGTTAGAAAACATGCAACTGCATGCAGTACTGCATTTTTCGGACTATAAGGCGCCTTTTTTCAAAAATCAACAGTGCGCCTTATAACCTGGTGCGCCTTGTGTTTTTAATTATTTCTGGTTGTGCTGACCTCTAACCAATTGTTTTATATGGTACATGGTGTAATGATAAGTGTGACCAGTAGATGGTAGTCACACACAAGTGATTCGTGTGGACTATAGGTTGAATGAAGCCTGTTCAATAAATGACGCTAGCAAGCACCGCAAGACCAAAACTTTGATGTTTCATTGAGAATATAGAACTTTACACGCGGCGCTCAAAAATGTTGATGGATTGTCGGCGCATTACTGCTACCGTAGTCAGCTGTGCTTCAACATACGGGTATTATTATGTTGTGTGTATAAGTACCCCAAAATGGCACCTATTAGGAGACATTATCTGGCATTTTGTTTTGATCTATTATGCAAAACCAACTTTTCCGCCATTGTAGTCCGCGCCGTAGTCAATAGGCTCCTTCTTTTCTCTATCCTCTTGTTGTGGGGCATTCATCCTCCGCTGTTGTAATACAAAGTAGCGTACAGATCTAACTTATATATCTGTAGTAGACTCGCTATGGAAGCGCTAAAAACTACCAGTACAACAAAGATGACAGAGAGAAGACGCTGTCGAAGTGAGCCACCCACAAAACAGCGCACTTTTAAAAATGAGACGGTCAGAAAGCGACTTGACATCACATCACGGCCTGTAAAATACAATCAATGCAAATTTATTCCAGAAAAACACAATTACATGCTATGTAGACAAAAACGAAGTGTTTTAAATGTCGGAAACATTTTTGTGATTTGACCCCTTCAATGCACCTTATTGTGCATTAAAGGGGGTCATTGTATGAAAACACACCTAAATAGACCCGTTTATCGGCAGTGGCCCTAAAGTCCGAAAAATATGGTAATGTCTGTTTTTCTTTCAAAATGGACAGATAAAATACATTTAGTAAGAAAAGATAAAGGACTTTATTAACGCATATTATTTCCAGGCCATAAAATAAATGATGTGGCAGGCCTGACCTGGTCCCCAGGCCTTGAGTTTGATACATGCGGTATAAAGTTAAAGTACCAATGATTGTCACACACACACGAAGTGTGGTGAGAATTTGTCCTCTGCATTTGACCCATCCCCTTGTTCACCCCCTGGGAGGTGAGGGGAGCAATGAGCAAAACAGGCCCACATTGGGCTGCAGGCGCCCCCTTGAGGGCTGCCAAAAAATATCTGTTTCTCATCTGTGGTTTGTATGGGCCGCAGCGGTACTCAGTTGTAATACACTTGTGGCATTAGTGACACTATCAAACAAACAGAAGAAGTCTGGATCTGAAGTAATTGACAAGTTTCTTAAGCGCAAAAATGATGACTAAAGTGGTGAAGATGTATTCTCATTTGCACTTTAATTTTATTGACAGTTTAGTTAAGAGATATAACTTGCTGGAATATAAAGACAATATAACATACATCCATAAATGTGGATGCATATGCAAAAGTGCAATATATTTATCTGTACAGTAATCAATTTATTTATATCTGCACCTTATTGCTCTTTTATCCTGCACTACAGCAAGCTAATGCAAAGAAATGTTGTTCTTATCTGTACTGTAAAGTCCAAATTTGAATGAAAATAAAGGTACCGTAGTCTAATTATTGTTATTTATTATTGTATTAGTTAGAATACAATTTTTTAGCACTGCGTAAATGTATGTATTTTTTTCCATCAGTTTTTATGAGTCCTTTTTTTGCAGTATATTTGATTAGTGTTTATTTTTGTAAGCCTTAACAATAATATTTGTGGTTTCATATAATTTGACAAGATTGAACTTTATCCTGATAAAATGTATGTATATGTAAACTATAATTAATTACTACAATTCAAATCAAGAGTAAGCGAAGAACTAGCAGTAATAAACTAGAGAGCACTAGCCTCTGTGCTTTGGAAAAATTGGGCCCCGAGGTCAAAAAGGTCAGGAACCCCATTTTTTGATTGATTGACACATTTATTAGTAGATTGCACTGCACTGTGCAATTGTACGGAATATGTACTGCAGTACATATTCCGTACAATTGACCACTAAATGGTAACACCCGAATAAGTTTTTCAACTTGTTTAAGTCAGGGTCCACTTAAGTTGAATCATGATACAGATATATACTATCATCATAATACAGTCATCACACAAGATAATCATCACAGTATATACATTGAATTATTTACATTATTTACAATCCGGGGTGTAGGATGTGGAGGGGGGGGGGGTTAGGTTTGGTTGATATCAACACTTCAGTCATCAACAATTGCATCATCAGAGAAATGGACATTGGAACAGTGTAGGACTGACTTGGTAGGATATGTACAGCAAGTAGTGGACATAGAGAGAGAGAGAGATCAGAAAGCATAAGAATAAGTATCTACATTTGATTATTTACATTTGATTATTTACAAACCGGGGAAGTAGTTTGTGGAAGGGAGGGTGTTAGTGTAGGGTTCAAGTTGCCTGGAGGTGTTCTTTTAGTGCGGTTTTGAAGGAGGATAGAGATGCCCTTTCTTTTACACCTGTTGGGAGCGCATTCCATATTAATGTGGCATAGAAAGAGAATCAATCAATCAATCAATGTTTATTTATATAGCCCTAAATCACAAGTGTCTCAAAGGGCTGCACAAGCCACAACGACATCCTCGGTACAAAGCCCACATAATGACAGAATGAGTTAAGATCGTTAGATCGGAATCTGGGTTTAATGTGGTTAGTGGAGCTCCCTCTGGTGTTGTGGTTATGGCGGTCATTTACGTTTAGGAAGTAGTTTGACATGTACTTCGGTATCAGGGAGGTGTAGCGGATTTTATAGACTAGGCTCAGTGCAAGTTGTTTTACTGTCCTCCACCCTGAGCCAGCCCACTTTGGAGAAGTGGGTAGGAGTGGGGTGTGATCTGGGGTGGAGGTCTAGAAGTAATCCCTGGTATAAAGAATAAAGATTAGGCATAAACATTTTTACTTTAAATTTATTTAAGGTTTTAGTTAAGTACTTTCGGGGGAATGCAGTGCAGTTGACCTACAAATGACAATACATACTATATTGTGATATATAAATAAAGAGATAGATGTGTCATTTTAATCAAATGTTTGTATAATGTTAAAATAAAAAGAAACCACCATTTAATACGTATTAACCACGTCGAGGTGGTTGTGGTCCCATGACTGGCGGTGACCGTGATGTGGTTCAAAGAGGCTGCTGGTCGTCACCCATCAGGCCGGCCTCTCGACATCAATCCTCGCCGAGCTAGTAGCTCCTCTCCGCCCCCCGCCACCAGCACCAAAGCTACACACTGGAGCCCGGATGCACCGCCATGCCGACTCTACCAACACCGTGATAAATTATTCACCTACCTGCCCGACTCTTTCAAGAGTTCACCGAGGACGTCGATAGAAGCGAGTGCGGTGAACTGGAGCCCATTTCTCGGGCAGACTATTCCAGCGCCGCCGCTGTGTTTATTGTTAAAATAATCATCATTATCATCACTATTAGCCGTGTTAGCGTCGATGTGGTTGCATGGACATGCTAGTTAGCTGCTAGCTAACGTTAGCTCGCCCAGTGACAGTCCTGCCGGAGGCGGGGAGATCTGCGAGGTGAGTGTATTATTTTGATGGTGACAACACTCCGGACCCTGCTCAAAAAAAGGTGACAATGTAATGGTTGTTATCACCGCTGTTAGCGTCGTTCGGAATTTTTAAGGTGTTCAAGGTAACAGCGACTCAATGTGGGCACTTTTTGTGGTCGTTTGACGCCTTTTGAGCTCAACGTTTATTCGACGTTTGGCTGCTCTGGCCCGGATGCTAGGAGCTAGCGTGCTAACAGGATAACTGTCCAGCAATAGGGCTCGGAACTTTTCACATTATTAACCCCTGCTTAGTCTTAAATGCTGTTTTCTTAATAATATAGATGAATGAAAATTCAGTGTATGACTATTGGTTAAAAATATTAATAACTTAAAAGTAAAGGTTTATTCCTCTACTGTAGATTTATTGTTGAAGTGAATTTGATGCTTTTTGGTGTTTGTGTTCACTTAATCAACCTGAAACAATCACTTCAGGTTTTTTTCTGTTTCCGAGATGACGCAAACTTTTTTTCTAATTCATGTCTTTTTTTGACTTTCAGATTCAAGATAGTTTCCATGCCAGCGGCGGCTCTGGAAATCCACTACAATGTCTGTTGACGAAGACACTGTAAAAACTGGTAGCCCACAGGCTACCTCGACTTCATCCCTGCAGCTGTCAGAATGCTCTGGAAGCTGCAGCGGTGTGTCAGTACTGGTGGAAGGTGCCACAGGGGCCACCCGGGACTTGGCGGCTGCTTGTCCTGTCCCTGGCACCGCTGCCTCACCAAAACACTCTAGCACTGTTGACTCTCTTACGCACTCAAACAGCACTGGATTGAGATCCAAAGGGAATGAGGCTGGCATCAATCGCAGGAACAACTTCCACCACCCCAAACAGCATCAACAAATGAGAGTGACGAAGCGGCGCAACACGTCAAACTTTAGTTTCAAGCATCCGACTTCTGGTAAAAGACGACGACGAGCAAACTCAGAAAGTGACTCTGTCCTGCCAACTAACTTCCTCTTAGGTGGGAACATTTTCGACCCGCTCAATCTTAACAGCTTACAGGATGAGGAGGTTAACCGGGCACTCAATGCTGAGACGCCAAAATCCTCCCCGCTGCCCCTAAAGAGTCGAGACCCCGTGGAGATCCTCATTCCCAGGGACATCACAGATCCTTTGAATTTGAACAGCAGCATATCAGACAGCAGCTTTTTGGTGGCACCTTTAAAGAGTGGCGGAAGGAGGAGGCATCGCAACAGACATCACGGGGGCAGCATTTCAGCTGCACAGTTGAGCTCGTCAGAATCGGGGAAAAATGAAGTTAAACCTGGAGAATCTGCGCCATTTCCTAGTGCACTACCTTCACTTTCTAATCCAGACGTCTCTAAAGCATCAAATAGTGTCTCCTGTGGCGAGGGGGATTCACGTGAACACTCTACTGACGACTCCTCCATTTTGAAGGAGGAGGTGACGTCTATACCTGTTGAGGATTCCACCTCCTCCTTTTCAGGAGGAGCAAATCAGCACACAAGCAGGCGCAAGCGAAGGCGCAACTCTGGCAAAATGGACCCACCTATGTGTCAGTCTACCCCTGCAGCAAAGTCCACATCTGGTGAGCAAGATCATAAATCAGGGGGACACAAAAACTCCTTCCACACATCCAGGAGTGGTTGCAAATCTGGTCCAGCAGGTCGTCAGCAACAGCAGCCACACAACCAGACAAGGGACCAACAGAAAAAGAAATTCCAGTATGGGAACTACAACAAATACTACGGTTATCGCAACCCAAGTGCAAGCGAAGACCCGCGGGTCTGTGTCTTCCGTCCAGAGTGGTTCGAAGGTAAACATGTGCTGGATTTAGGCTGTAACTCGGGTCACCTCACGCTCTACATTGCCAAAATGTTGCGGCCCGCCCGCATATTGGGCTTGGACATTGACAACGGGCTGGTGCACGCAGCCCGCAAGAATATCAGGCATTATCTCTCTGAGCTGCAGACCCAAGAGGCCAGGCGGGCCACACAGGAGAAGGATGGAGGCCAACAGGACAGTGTTTCAAGCCAGAGTGACAAGAAGCACACGGAAAGAAAGGAAAATGGGAGTGCACTGAAAGAGGCCACAAATGACTCTTGTGGCAGGGATGAGGCCAAGACTCCGAGGCGAGACGGCAAAGTGGAGGAAGTGGAGCAGGAAAGTTGCGATAAATCTGGGAGCTGCTCTTTCCCTTTGTCCCTGCAGATCTCCCGAGGACCCATTGCTGCACCTCCTCTTACTGAAACCTCCACCACACGGCCTGGAGAGTTCCCCTCTAATGTGTCTTTTATCAAGGTGAGATGGTGACTTCTTTTGAGTGTGTTGCTTCGGTGAGAACTTGGTCATCAACATTCATGAAGAGCTGCATGATTTATAGACCCCAAACACAATCTATTATGAAGAGTCACATGATCTGAGTTTCTCTTTCCATCCTGCAGTATGGTACTGTTCAGGTCGGTTCACCACACTACAGTAGCAGTATAGTTGTTTGTTTTGTTTTTTTGTAAGGTTTTGTCAAGGGTAACAAATCGACTGATAGGTACTAAATCGTTCTTCAGTGCCCTCCCATTTGGCTGTCTGATGCAGTGTTGGGGTACCCATCCATCCATTTTCTACCGCTTATTCCCTTTGGGGTCGCGGGGGGCGCTGGAGCCTATCTCAGCTACAATCGGGCGGAAGGCGGTGTACACCCTGGACAAGTCGCCACCTCATCGCAGGGCCAACACAGATAGACAGACAACATTACCAAAATGTGTAAACTCAAACTAGTCTGTTTACTTTTTTATTCTGCTGAGTCGAGTGACCAAACAAACAGCTGCACATGTTTGGGACTCAATTTTTGTGCGACTTAAAAATAACCCACAGTGCAACAAAGTGGCAACTGCCTGCACTTTATTAAAGAAGGTGAGAAACACTGTTAAATCGAAGAACTAAAAAGTACGAAGGTGGCCTTCGCGTGTCTCTCCCTTCCCCTCCATCTCCGCCATCTTTGTTAACCAGAGTCTTTAATAAAGTTTAAAGTAATGTTAAATGTTCGTTCATCATTTATATGAATTCACATTGTTTTCTGCTTTAAAACTGAATATTCTTTATATAATGTTTTATGAAATTCATTGGACCTACATAATTGTTTGCAACAATTGCATAGGTTTTCATATGATTTGGTTTTTGTCTCACCTTTTAGAACTAATTACTGTACTAACAAAAACCAAGTTATCACTGCATTAGTTTTTAGCATGTTTTAGAAATGGCTAAAAAGGAGCATGTCTATGATATAAAAATGAGCAAAATCATGTCACATTTGCCACATTTTTATTGATTTGGAATGCACCACGGCTGCCTTACAAAATGCAACATCACCTTTCATTTATCACACCCAAAGCTGTCGTCAGCAGTCCTACATCTCTCCTCTCTCCTTGCAGCATCTTCAGTACTTCCGTGTTTGTATCCTCATCCCATAAAAATTGATGACGGAATGTTTGCATCAGCATTTTAGACGGGACAAGTAATACATATAGACAATAGGTTCTCCATATAGATGCCTGATATTTTGGCCATTAAGTTTTACTACAACATGAACTGGTAACAAAAATACAGTGTTTCTATTGCGTGTTGTTTCTGACTGCACATCCTCTTTCCCACAGGCCAATTATGTGCTGCAGAACGATAATCTCCTTATAACTCAGCGTCCCGAGTACGACGTGATTCTATGTCTGAGTGTCACCAAATGGGTCCACCTAAACTGGGGGGACAACGGCCTGAAGAGACTCTTTAAGAGAGTTTACAGACATCTCCATCCTGGAGGCGTCTTCATTCTGGAGCCACAGCCTTGGCAGTCCTACGTCAAGAGGAAGAAGCTGACGGTAAAGAACCAAAAGTTGTTTTTAAAAGGCTGGTGTTTTGAAAAAATGTTTTCTTTCTTACTTGCTAGGACACCATCACCAGAAACTTCCACAGCATCCGCCTCAAGCCAGATCAGTTTTCATCCTATCTGACCAATGAAGTGGGCTTCACCAGTGTTGAGTTCCTCGGAACACCCAAGAGTTCATCAAGAGGTAATGTAACTCATTTGTCAATAATGAGCATGTACATGAGATTAGAAGACACTTGTGATTTAGGGCTATATAAATAAAGATTGATTGAGAAGAGGTTATAAAGCAATCCATCATCAACTTTGTATTGCAGGTTTTCAGAGGCCAATCTATTTGTTTCAAAAGTGACCCCATCTGCCTTGCGAGGATACTGAATGTGAGTAACCACGCAGCCAGCTGTTGAACTCTTACATCAGCTGTTCAGACTCTTGACAACGGACATTCATTAAGGAGACCAAAAGCGAGGTTCTTGTTTTTTTTTTTTTTGTTTGTTTTTTGTGAAAATGAGACTTCTCAAGGTGGTTATTTCCTCTGACTTCCCTTTTTTGCCAAGTGTGATGCATGGCGGCGTTGTGCATTCGGATACCTTTTGGCTATATAACCTTTTAAATCTTTATTAATACTGTGCAGTGTGCCACCACAAAGCCACGTGAATCTGGGCTGGGTGCTCTTGCTCGTTACCATTTCAAAAGCAGGTTTGCTCACTTCCATGAGCTCGGTGCGGCTGAACTTGGGCTATTGACTCTTCCCAAAGCCATTAAAATTAACACATTGGCCTGATCACTTTTAAATTGATCTCATAGTTATGTTGCTGCACATGATATATTTAAAGCTGAAGCACCCATCTTTTAAAACATGAAGGGTATAACATAACAATGATCTGAACTTGCTAACCCCACTGCACAATTGGCATACTCTTACATTTTTCATTTAAAAATTAAATGTTTGGATTACAGGGCTTTTTTCTTTCCTCGTGTCATGCTATATTTACAGTTCAGGAGGGATCTGTTAAGTTCAATGGGATGTTCTGATGCTCCCGTCCTGATGATAGGGGGCACATTTGAGCCACGGTGACATGATGCTGGTGTTGTAACCTTGGCCGTGAAGCCATAGCTCTACTTTTCATTCTTTTTTGTTGCCCTTGTCCAAAGTGAGCTCATGAATGTAGAATTAAAGCAGCAAACGGACCCATTGCTACAGCATCTTGGACAGTTTAAATTCAAAGCAAGTAAAGCTTCTGTGATTGCTAATTACTGGTGAGATGCCTTTAAAAAAACAATTGTAAACTATTTTGCTGTTAAGGTACTGCCAAATGTTTTGTGGGTCTTCGCAAAATGCCATGTTTGGGTTGTTTAGTGCACACAGTTGTTATTTACTGTCATTGATGGTTGCACCTCCATTACCCTCTTTCATTCTCACTTAGTGGCGGCTGCTTCATTCACAGGCACATTTTGGAGGAGAATTTAGTTAAGTGTATTGATGTAAATAAGTTTTGAATTTGGTTTTATTCTCGTCACTGTTTTGAGTTCTTTACTGCTTTTGTCTTTTTCTTGTTGATATGTGTTTGAGTCATAGCAGTTTGCTGTTTTGGGTCCCAAACCAGATCTTTAATCCATCTGATGAATATGTAAATTGCAACTGTGTTTGCTCGGTTCGACCCTATCCCCAGAAGGCACATGGATGGATAATTTCATCAGCAGCTTTTTTTTTTTTTATATATAAACTGTGTCAAAGTACTCTTATTGTCTTCATTCAACATGTTTTTGACTTTTTAAAATTTCTTCCCAATTCAGATACACTTCCATCAAACTCTTTGATCAGGAAATCCAAATTCAGGTTATATTTAAAACGGAATTGGCCCAAATTTAACTTTTCTCCAAAGCTAAGACAATCGCTTTCTCAGGCTTAGATCAGTCCTTGGCTGCAATACTGAGGGTGTTGTTTTTTCCCATTATCATCAAATATAATTTTTCCTTCAGAGCACATAATGAGTATATTATTTGCAAATACTTAAACATGCTGTAATGTTTTGCTTGATTGCACCTCACTGTCTCAGCAGTGGTGTCCTTTAAGAAAATGTCATGTCCAGGTATTCAAGCTAAAGTGTGTCTTTGCTGCACATGTAAAATTACATGAAATATTATAGCACTGTGTAAAAATGTACTCTCCGTTATGGGGTTCATTTGGATTTTTGTATGAAAAGGGCATTTTAAATTTTAATACAGAGTAATAATACCAGTGGAATATTCAGGTTGTAGCAGTGAACTAATTTTACTGTGCAAATTTTGCCCTTGCTAAAAGTTACATTTCCCACATCGTTTCTCTAGTAAAATAGATGCATAAACTCAAGGGGATATGTTTTTTAGCAGCACTATATTTCATGTTTTCATGTTGAATTTGCACTGATGACTTGAAGGAATTTAATTTCCTTAGAAATGATTTATGTTTTTCATAAATCTTTACATGTTTTTTTCTTTTCATTTGGAAAAAAGGAAACGTTTAATTCCTATGCCTCTGAGCAACAACGTTTAAAAATGTTTCTCTGTTGAAAACATTTGAATTGATTAAAAGTGGTTCCAGACATGCCGGGTAGTACTTTTTGTCATTCAAGTGTGCTTTAATCCAGGAAAGAGTATTTTTGATAATTTACATGTCCTTTTTTATTCTTCAATTCACAAACTGCATTCAAGTTAAAGAAAGCTCTTCTGCAGGTATGTAAGAAATGTAACCCTCTTTTGTAACCTTTGTAACCTTTGACATAGTGTTGCTGCTCCAATACAGAAACTATTTTCTGGATGGTTTATCCTAGCAAAAGATGTGGTCAAACTATTTGCATCAGATTCTTAATTTACGGCTGCAGGAAAGTTGCAAGAGAAACATTATTGAACTAACTATTGCCAAAAATGCTGTCCGCATTGCTCTTCCTTCCCTGCTGATCATCGTCTTCACCAACAGGAGTCTTCAATTAAGGTAAAAGGGTTTTCATTCATCATTTATATGTACTACGCATTGTTGTCTGCATGTAAAACTATTCTGTATGTAATGTGTTTTGTGGTAATATTTGTAGGTGTCTGGATTTACATGATTTCTTAAGAGAAACATTTCTCTCGTGTTTTGTACAATTTGGCCCTTTTGTAACAGTTTACTAACAAACAGAGCTACCACACTACATAAACTGTCTTACTTCTTAAGTTCCATGAAGAGTTGGCCACACGCCAATGTTGCCAGCCACCTGTTAATATCTTCTTTGTTTGTTAGTAGTATGCTGTGAATCAATGCCTTTGTCACTTGCTGTCAACTGATCCAACCATGAGCTCGTAAGTAGTGTGGTACACATACCCAATATTGTAGTCTGTCCAATCGTTGTATCCACATTGTTTGGTGCAGAGCCCCAATATAGCAGTATGTCCAATAATTGTGTCCAAGTTGTTTGGTAAAGAGCCCTAATATTGCAGTCTTTACAATCATTGTGACAATATTACCATACTATCACACTTGTAGTACATACAATTGTTTGGGATAAATGAAATCAATAGTATATAGTGACTTAGCTATTAAGTCCTGATGTTTGCCCCCAAAACCCCCCTGTGTCCAATAATTAACTTATTCCCAGGATTGTAAAAAGTATAGCATTATTTGACATAACAAAAGTGAAAAGAAAAAAAATAGTAATCTCACTATACCCTTGGTATCGATATGATTGAGCTTTTTATCGATCTACAAACCCCTTGTCCTTTTCACTTGTTTGTGTGAAGAGGAACTGTTTGACAATGTCATCATCACTATGTGGAATTTGTAGATGTCGTGTTATCTTACCCTTGGACTGACCAAAATTAATCATTCTCTTGTCCACAGTTCAACAATCATTCAGCATTGAGTCGATTGTTCAAATGTCTGCCACTACTATTCAAAGTACTTCAAACTTTTCAGTGTGCTGCCATTCCTGTTTGTTTACTTCCTGTGTTCCACATGTATCTGTTTTATTAGTAATAAGACAGGATAACAACTGTAGTAGTAAAATTAATAGGATTTTTAATGAATAAATACAATAATTTGACAATTTAATCTGACCATAATCATATTCACAGCACCGTTTCATTAATTCACCTGCTACATGGTGGCCAGTGGTTAGCAGGTTGTAGGCCGCACAGTCAAAAGATCTGGAATAGATTCTCCTATTTGGACATCTCTGGAGCTGGCATGTTATTCCCATGCGTGTGTGGGTTTTCTCTTGGTACTCCAGCTTCCTCCTACATTCCAAAAATATGCATTTTAGGTTTATTGGAGACAAAATTTTAGTCCATAGACATGAATTTGTGTGAATGATTTTGTCTATATGTGCTTTGCAATTGGCTGGTGATCAGTCTAGACGTGTACCTCGCCTTTTGCCCAAAGTCAGCTGCTGGTATATACGCCACCTTTACTTCAACCCTAATGAGGATAAGCTTTTATTTAAAACATAGACCTTTTCAAGGGAGTCATTTGGGGGCCGAAGGCAAACCTCATCATTGGGGCTCTCCACATAACAAAAGCAACATTTGTTGCCATTTGTTAGAAACTATACTATTCAAGCTGCAAATTGAATCTGTGCGGTGAGTATTACTAATCACTTTTACTGCAATTTACAGGAAAATTCATCAACATTTGATAAAGTATTAGCCATTTTTCTGAGAAAGTATTTTGTTATCACAGTTGGACTGGATGTGACGCATAGCGTTATTTTTGTGACGGCCAAAAGTGTTTGGTAGAAAAAGGTCTTTTGACTGTCTGTTTGAATGAGAGACAAGAGCTGGCACTACTTACCAGACCCTCAGTTACAATAGTTAACCGTTTGGAGCATGTAATTACTCACATATTTGTGAAAAGCGTCAACTCTCCACATCACCTTTGTATCCTGACCGACTGCAACACTACTGCTGACTGGTGCTGTCATAGAGCACATGCGTTATAAAGATGGGATTTATGGCTTAGAAAAGAGACAGATCTTCAGGAAGTGCTCCTTTCAATGAGCCGTTTTAAAAAAAGACTGGCTCATTGTAAGATTTCTTTTTTTTTTAAGAAGTACAGGTAATTTGTTTTTATCAAGGAAACAATCAATGTAGCAGTTACAATAATATTTTAATCAGAATGATTAAAACTTACACAACCCAGCATTGCATACTCCTTGGTGGAAATTATTCTGAAACCCATCCATTTTCTAGCGCTTGTCCCTATCGGCGTCACAGGGGTGGCTGGAGCCTATCGCAGCTGCATTCGGGCGGAAGGCAGGGTACACCCTGAACAAGTCGCCACCTCATTGCAGGGCCAACACAGATAGACAGACAAACATTCACACACTTGGGGAAATTTAGTGTTGCCAATCAACCTATCCCCAGGTGCATGTCTTTGGAGATGGGAAGAAGGCGAAACATTGATAATCATTTAACTTGGTCTATGTTTTAATTGTAAACATTCCAGGCGGTACCTATCATCAATATCAACCGGACTCATTTGCCAATCCAGTCGTGTGGCGCTCACCTGTCTGGGCAATTTGTTTATAAAATAGTTTAAAAATGAGCGCCTTGCAACGACAAATTCGTTATTGTTAACTTTAAAGAGCCGTTCAAAATATTTAACTCATTTGCGAATCTCACATCTCTAATACTTTTGATGTCTGTGAGAAAAGGTTGACAAATTGGTTAGTTTTAGTAAAAACAGTGTGTTCCCTTTTTGTCTTCTTCGCTCCATTTGAGTAAACCTCTCCAATCGGCGCCAGCAAGTTGTTTTGGATTGTCTTTTTGAATCAAGCCTGCACATGCACATTAATATGGACATATTTCAATGTCAATTGTGTCAAAAGGGAGAGGGGAGCTTTCAAATCAATCATGATTGATTAAACATTTTGGTGTATTTTTAAGCGCACAAATTAAGACAAAAATAAAAAAAATACTTGGTTTAAATAGAATAAAACTCTTGCCGTCATCTGGGTGTGGGCTTCCCCCCGGGGGTTGGCTGCGGACATGTGGGATGGGGGCTGGATAGGTCGGTTATCGGTGGACAGTGGGTTCTGGATCGCTGCCTGCTTTGCCGTAGTGGCGTGGCTGCCCCGTCAGAGATGACTTTGGGGATCTGGTGCCACCATGCTGAAATTCTCATGTGGTTGGCCCGGCCAGTGCTGGCTTGGGCGCTGCTCTACTCTGCCTCTCTGCTTGCTCTCTTGCCTGCTGGCTCACTCCCCTTCTGCCCCTGGATGCTGGGTGTCCCATCATCCTTGAAATAAAGGAGATGCTGGGTGTCCCATCTCCTCTCTGAGCTGCCACCTTAACGTGGTAGAGGAGTTTGCGTGTCCCAATGATCCTAGGAGCTATGTTGTCCGGGGGCTTCTATGCCCCCTGGTAGGGTCTCCCAAGGCAAACTGGTCCTAGGTGAGGGATCAGACAAAGAGCAGCTCGAAGACCTCTATGAAGAACACGAACAAGGAACCTAGATTTCCCTCGCCCGGACGCGGGCCACCGGGGACCCCCTCTGGAGCCAGGCCCGGAGGTGGGACACGATGGCGAGCGCCTGGTGGCCGGGCCTGTCCCCATGGGGCCCGGCCGGGCACAGCCCAAAGAGGCAACGTGGGTCCCCCCTCCAATGGGCTCACCACCCATAGCAGGGGCCATAGAGGTCGGGTGCAGTGTGAGCTGGGCGGAAGCTGAGGGCAGGGCACTTGGCGGTCCGATCCTCTGCTACATAAGCTAGCTCTTGGGACGTGGAACGTCACCTCGCTGGGGGGGAAGGAGCCTGAGCTAGTGCGTGAGGTGGAGAAGTTCCGGCTAGATATAGTCGGACTCACTTCGACACACAGCAAGGGCTCTGGAACCAGTTCTCTTGACAGGGGCTGGACTCTCTTCCACTCTGGCGTTGCCGGCAATGAGAGGCGACGGGCTGGGGTGGCAATTCTTGTTACCCCTCGGCTCAAAGCCTGCACGTTGGAGTTCAACCCGGTGTACGAGAGGGTAGCCTCCCTCCGCCTTCGGGTGGGGGGGACGGGTCCTGACTGTTGTTTGCGCTTATGCGCCCAACGGCAGTTCAGATTACCCACCCTTTTTGGATTCACTCGAGGGAGTACTGGAGAGTGCTCGCCCGGGTGATTCCCTCGTTCTACTGGGGGACTTCAACGCTCATGTTGGCAACGACAGTGAAACCTGGAGAGGCGTGATTGGGAAGAATGGCCGCCCGGATCTGAACCCGAGTGGTGTTTTGTTATTGGACTTTTGTGCTCGTCACAGATTGTCAATAACAAACACCATGTTCAAACATAAGGGTGTCCATATGTGCACTTGGCACCAGGACACCCTAGACCGCAGTTCCATGATCGACTTTGTAGTTGTGTCATCGGATTTGCGGTCTCATATTTTGGACACCCGGGTGAAGAGAGGGGCGGAGCTTTCTACCGATCACCACCTGGTGGTGAGTTGGCTGCGATGGTGGGGGAGGATGCCGGACAGACCTGGCAGGCCCAAACGCATTGTGAGGGTTTGCTGGGAACGCCTGGCAGTCTCCTGTCAGAGAGAGTTTCAATTCCCACCTCCAAAAGAACTTTGAACATGTCCCGAGGGAGGCGCTGGACATTGAGTCCGAGTGGACGATGTTCCGTACCTCTGTTGTCGAGGCGGCCGATTGGAGCTGTGGCCGCAAGGTAGTTGGTGCCTGTCGTGGCGGTAATCCTAGAACCCGTTGGTGGACACCGGCGGTGAGGGATGCCGTCAAGCTGAAGAAGGAGTCCTATCGGGTTCTTTTGGCTCTTGGGACTCCTGAGGCAGCAGACAGGTACCGACAGGCCAAGCGGTGTGCGGCTTCAGCGGTCGCGGAGGCAAAAACTCGGACATGGGAGGAGTTCGGTGAGGCCATGGAAAAAGACTTACGGACGGCTTCGAAGCAATTCTGGACCACCATCCGCCGCCTCAGGAAGGGGAAGCAGTGCAGTGTCAACACCGTGTATGGTTAGGGATGGTGCTCTGTTGACCTCGACTGCGGATGTTGTGGATCGGTGGAGAGAATACTTCGAAGACCTCCTCAATCCTACCAGCACGTCTTCCTATGAGGAAGCAGGGCCTGGGGAGTCTGTGGTGGGCTCTCCTATTTCTGGGGCTGAGGTTGCCGAGGTAGTTAAAAAGCTCCTCGGTGGCAAGGCCCCGGGGGTGGATGAGATCCGCCCGGAGTTCCTTAAGGCTCTGGATGTTGTGGGGCTGTCTTGGTTGACAGGACTCTGCAACATCGCGTGGACATCGGGGGCGGTACCTCTGGATTGGCAGACCGGGGTGGTGGTTCCTCTCTTTAAGAAGGGGAACCGGAGGGTGTGTTCCAACTATCGTGGGATCACACTCCTCAGCCTTCCCGGTAAGGTCTATTCAGGTGTACTGGAGAGGAGGCTACGCCGGATAGTCCAACCTCGGATTCAGGAGGAACAGTGTGGTTTTCGTCCTGGTCGTGGAACTGTGGACCAGCTCTATACTCTCGGCAGGGTCCTTGAGGGTGCATGGGAGTTTGCCCAACCAGTCTACATGTGCTTTGTGGACTTGGAGAAGGCATTCGACCGTGTACCCCGGGAAGTCCTGTGGGGAGTGCTCAGAGAGTATGGGGTAACGGACTGTCTTATTGTGGCGGTTCGCTCCCTGTATAATCGGTGTCAGAGCTTGGTCCGCATTGCCGGCAGTAAGTCGGACACGTTTCCAGTGAGGGTTGGACTCCGCCAGGGCTGCCCTTTGTCACAGATTCTGTTCATAACCTTTATGGACAGAATTTCTAGGCGCAGTCAGGGCGTTGAGGGTATCTGGTTTGGTGGCTGCAGGATTAGGTCTCTGCTTTTTGCAGATGATGTGGTCCTGATGGCTTCATCTGGCCAAGATCTTCAGCTCTCACTGGATCGGTTCGCAGCCGAGTGTGAAGCGACTGGGATGGGAATCAGCACCTCCAAATCCGAGTCCATGGTTCTCGCCCGGAAAAGGGTGGAGTGCCATCTCCGGGTTGGGGAGGAGATCTTGCCCCAAGTGGAGGAGTTCAAGTACCTCGGAGTCTTGTTCACGAGTGAGGGAAGAGTGGATCGTGAGATCGACAGGCGGATCGGTGCGGCATCTTCAGTAATGCGGACGCTGTATCGATCCGTTGTGGTGAAGAAGGAGCTGAGCCAGAAGGCAAAGCTCTCGATTTACCGGTCGATCTACGTTCCCATCCTCACCTATGGTCATGAGCTTTGGGTCATGACCGAAAGGACAAGATCACGGGTACAAGCGGCCGAAATGAGTTTCCTCCGCCGGGTGGCGGGGCTCTCCCTTAGAGATAGGGTGAGAAGCTCTGTCATCCGGGGGGAGCTCAAAGTAAAGCCGCTGCTCCTCCATATCGAGAGGAGCCAGATGAGGTGGTTCGGGCATCTGGTCAGGATGCCACCCGAACGCCTCCCTCGGGAGGTGTTTCGGGCACGTCCGACCGGTAGGAGGCCACGGGGAAGACCCAGGACACGTTGGGAAGACTGTGTCTCCCGGCTGGCCTGGGAACGCCTCGGGATCCCCCGGGAGGAGCTGGACGAAGTGGCTGGGGAGAGGAAAGTCTGGGCTTCCCTGCTTAGGCTGCTGCCCCCGCGACCCGACCTCGGATAAGCGGAAGAAGATGGATGGATGGATGGGTGTCCCATCTCGCTGGGGCGCTTGGGGGCTGTCTCCTTCTTGTACCGCGCCTTGTACTCGCCCAGGTGTGTCTTTCTGCGGCCTACCGCTGGCCTGTCTGGTCCGGTCCTGGGGGTCTGAGTGCTGGCCAGCCTGCTTGTGTGGGGCCGTTGGTCTGTTGTTTTCCGGACGCCACACCTGCTGTTTTGGGTGGGCTTTCTGAGTAGCTGGGGCCGTGCTTTCAATCCTGCACATACTGGGAGACAAATATATTGTACACACACACACTGCACATACATCCACACGCATGTTCACTGTACAAACATACATACAGTACATTGCTTGTATTGTGACAAGGGATTTCTTCCCGGAAGAAAACTATGCACCATTCTGCATGACAAAACAAATGGAAACTTGGAAAAGCATGGAGGTCTACAACTTTTTTGTGTGTGGCTGAGTCAAAGACATTGGTATCTACTCTCCCAGACAAATTATATCATTTTTGCTCGGGTAAGGTTGCATTTCATGACTTAACTTTGTGTCTACTGCCATGTTTGTTGCCTGCCCTTGCTGTTGCATGTGCCGTTTACGAGTATGAATGTTTTTCCCCATCTTTATAAAAATATAACTATAGATGTCAACATTGTGTATGTGCTGAAAGCTTCATTTATGATCGTTGCCTTTGGTAAAAGTTTAACGCTTAGGTTTTGCTCACATTTACTTTCTTTTATTTAGACTCGCCAAGTTGGTGCTTTTAGGAACACTTGTAGCAAAAATGTGTCTTAAGAAATACAAATAATATCAAGATAATACTTAAATGGGGAAACACTAAATGTTAGAAGTGTATCAAACTCATTTTTAACAGAGTGGTCACTGCAAAATTGTGCATTCTTCGACTTTACTCTCTGGTACTGGTGTGTGTGGTAC
This sequence comes from Nerophis lumbriciformis, assembly GCF_033978685.3. Lineage (NCBI taxonomy): Eukaryota > Metazoa > Chordata > Actinopteri > Syngnathiformes > Syngnathidae > Nerophis > Nerophis lumbriciformis. Next base: position 19,849,012 of record NC_084556.2, on the reverse strand, counting down.
CTTGGTTGTTGTCATTTCGTAAAATCTTGGACTCTTCAGCCATTCTGGATTACCTCTTGAGGAAACGTATCTCTTTTGCGAATTAAACGGTTGGTTCAGCCAAAAACAACGCTAGTATTAGGGCATTTTTTTTTCTCGAGAGGCTAAATGGGGCCGAGTACCCACTAGCCGCATGTACATGGGCAACATTTATTTAATCTGATCATCATTCGGATTAGAATGGTACTGTGTACTTGCACCCTGAGAAAAATGATCTGATTATGACGTGTATTTTCATGCTTCACACCTTAAATCGGAGTACATTACTTTGACAAGCGCAGAACCTAACACAAACGGAAAGGTGTGCTATCATTTGTGCTATGGCGCCATCTTTTGGACAAGTTCGCTCACTGCAGGTGCTGACAGGTGCAGCAGTGACTTCCACTGTAAACAAACATGGCTTTGTGCATTTCTGCTTGTTCAGCGTTATCACGGTATTCATAATTTTTTTTCCCTCTGTTCACTACTTTAGTTTTACCTATCTTTTTGAAATGGAGCTGTTCTGTGCATTTATGTTGTGATTATGTACGGTTGCGGCGCGTCTTTATGTTACGATATTCTATGTGTTTGAGGCTAGCAGTTAGGACTTGAATTATCTGTGAAGTCGGGAATTAAAAGCTCCTTGAGACAACAACTGCATCCCCTTCTTTTATTGTTACTTCGACACATGACACTCCAGACCATACTTTTATTTTTGCTAGTCTTGTTTTAAAGCAACAAACTCAATAGTATATAATGCTATGTTTGTACATGTTTATTGGGGGAAGACAGCAGCAAGGCAATCTCTTAATTCCGAGACTATTCAATTTAGTCCTTGCGCTACCACAAAAGTATAGCTGAAATCAAAGACGTGCAGTAAAGATAATTCTAACCTGAATTTCGGAAGATGTGTTTTCATGCGCTACAATCTGAATTACTTTTGGCATAAACCACTTGTCTCGATCGGAATTAAATGTTGATCCGAACGTGAGTGATCGCGTTCATGTTAACATGAAGCATTGTTATCCTGGTCAGGCTTTTAATCTGATTATATATGTTCATGTGAAAATAGCTATTGACAGACACTGGCTTGACCGCCACGCGTATTCATTGAGCAGGACGTGAGGTCATTTTGAATCCAAGCAATACTTATGCACACAATCAGATCTCAGCAAACATACATACATACAAGTGTACACAATCACACTCATACAAATACACGCAACATCACATAAAACAGCACACACTGCTAAAGTGTAACTTATTTTTTACTGTAACAATGTAAAAGGTTAAAATAGGCCCCACCTCTTTTTTTTTTTTCTTTTTTTTTACTTTGAAGTTATTTTTAAAACCGGGACATAATAGAAAGTACAGCAAGACAAAAACAATTAAACAGTAAACCTAATTACTAATGACAGACCAGTAATTAAGTGACAATAGAAAGTTGCATTTAAGTCTAGAAGTGCTTGAGAGTTAAGATATACAAGAAGAGAATTGCACATTTCCCGTTACAAAATGCTAATTCACAAGTTTGTAAAGTGCTGGTGTAAATTGCACATTGCCCTATTGCACCTATTTTGCACACACGGACGTGTGTGGGCAGGTATTATTGCATAGGTTACCATACATAGTTGTGATAATGTCTGCACTATTTCACAACATTTGCATGCATAACAAAGTGTATGTAAGCAGACAGGGTCACAAGACTTGTTTATCAGCAGCTACATCCCCCCCCCCAAAACAATCTATACATTAAAAATACAGTTATCAATTACATGTGATAACACATCTAGTGGATTTCCAGATTCATTATGAGTGCAATTTTGATGTTTAAGTAACCACTGTTTTAGATGTGTATTGAAAGAGGTAAGAGTTTGCAAGTCTCGTACGTTACTTGGTATCTTGTTCCATAAGTGTGACGTGCGATATGAAAAAACTTGACTGCCCAAAGGCACTTTTTCTGAATGGGACCAGACAGTCACCCCTAGATCCTGATCTAGTCGATCGATTTAAGTTTGTCTTTATAATTTGTTTTAGTGGAGGTGGAGCTAGTCCATGGAGAATCTTGTACACTATGGAAGCATTTGCATAATGTATTATATTTTTCCAATTTAGGAATCCATGTGCCTTTTAAGACATTACAATGATGATGTGTGTTGGGATTGTTTGTCAAAGGCTTTTAGAACTTGCTCGTATGCAATATCGACATGCTTTAATGTTGACTTGCATGCCGATGTCCCACTTGTTATACAATAGGTATTATAATTGTATTTAGATATAATTTTGCAGAATCAAGAGTTAAGTGTTTTTGAATGTATCTCAAATTTGACAGATTGTATCTTATTCTATTCACCTTTTTCACTTGTTAAAACATAGTTGTGAATCAATGATAATTCCTAGATATTTAAACTCCTGTACAACTTCAAACATCAGAAGTTATGTTAGCGTTTGTCTTTTTTAGAAAGAAACATGCAAACCATTTTCGACACATTAAGACGCAAATGAGAAAGGTTAAACCAGTTTGACACATTGGACAAAGTAGCTGATATACTGTAGATCATGTGCAGCTAGGTATTTAGTTTTTGCATGCACATACACAACAGCATCATCAGCATACATCTGGAAAGTTATGTTTGATGGACAGCTATTTGGCAGATCATTAATGTACTGAACAACATTAATCCCAAAACCGAACCCGGAGGTACACCGAGAGTATTGTCAGAAGTGTCAGATGCAGTATTGTGTAGTGTAACACTGTTTCCTCTGCACAATATATGATTGTATCCATTGTGATGTCTTTACTGACAACAGAATAAGACATCTTAGTTAATAAAATGTGTTGATTCAGTCAAACGCCTTCTTCAAGTCAAGAAAAACAGCTATTATCACACCACCGGTATCATTTGCTTTTTCTTTTTTTTTCCACAAAGAAACAAATTGTTGTCTCAGTTTGTTTTTATCTGAAGCCAAACTGCATTGGGTTTAAGTTGTATGGACTATTATTCTAATGTTTAATGAACTGCTCTGCCAACAGTTTTTCAGCTAATTTGGAAACTGCATGGAGAATGCTTATCGATCTGTAATTATTGATTGATGCAAGGTCCTCTGATTTAAAGATTGGAGTAACAACTGCAGATTCCCATGGGTTTGGAAATTTACCTTCAATTATAGATTTCTTAATGATGCTGATGATTGGAGCAATGAGCGATTGAGTTTTCAGAAACATTGTGTCCATATAAAATGCGTCCGTGACTTTTGAGTTGTTCAACCCACAGAAAACTATTTACATGTAACTGAGACACTTCATTCATATTAAAACCAGAGTAGCGGGATACAGAGGCAATTGGATTGGATTTTTATGAGTTGGATTTTTAGACAGGAGTAGTGGCCCAATTTTTTACGGAGTCAAAGTATATGTTTAGGGCTGCTGCCATCTCATTAGAATCATGAGTTAGAGTTCCATTTATTTGCAAGTCTCTAATGTTCTTATTCATTGTATAATTTCCTGTTAATTTCTTTGTACAAATTTCTTTAGCATTACCTGTGGAATTGATTGACATTAATAAAAAAAAGTTTGCCTTTGCTGTTCTGTTTTTTTTAATGTCACTTTATTCCTTAGTGAGGTGAACTTATGTCTATTGTGTTGATTATGTCTTGAGGGCTATCTTTAGTGCATGATACCGCTGTTTCATCAGTGACCATATTGTACTATTTAGTCAGGGAAGATGGTTTCTTTTCTTCAGTTTCTGTTTAATATTTTTAATAAAACTGTTTTTTGAATCACCGAAATAAAGATGTTACAGTTGTCATGCACCCGTTTACATATGAGATGCTCAGGCCAATTTATTTCACCCATGGCAACATTAAAATTGTTTTATTTCAGTCTTTAGTATTCTTATTCGGTCTGACTTTTCACAGGAGGAACAGTTGAGAGAATTACCATGACAATGTCTAGTTAGTTTTCCTAAAAATAAAATTATATCATGGTCTGATAGGCCTGTCAAATAATTGCAAGTTTTGTTAATTCTCTTAGATTTATTTGTAAAAAAGCAGACCTATTCTGGTTCTAGAGTGGTTAGTAATTCTAGTGGATTTTTGCACAAGCTGTGAAAGGTTATATTTATCTGCGATCTGTTTAAGATTTCTCCTACCCTTTTTATCATTCCAATTAACATTTAGATGGCCAAAACAATAACTTCCGTGTCAAAGTCACAGACATTATACAGAGATTTTAACTGAACATTGAAATCTACCTTTGCTGTTGGATGGCGGTACAGACAGATCAAAACAAAGGACATCTCAGTTGATAATGTAACCTCCACCCCAACACATTCTAGCTCAACTTCCTCTGGCCATTCAATCTGTTTACATAGCAAGGTGTTTTTATTGTACAACAGAGCGCCCCTACCCTTTCCTTTAACCCTGTCCTTTCTAAAAACATTGTAGCCTGGCATGTTAACCAGAGCTTAAGTGTTTAAACCAAGTCTCTGTCGGTCCCAAGCAGTCAATGTTTGAATCAACCAGTAGATGTTCTAGCTGTTTGTGTTTGTTGACCATGCTTCTCATATTTAAATGTCCACTGAACAGTCCTCCAACTTTGCGCTGTAAGTCCCACACAATTTTGGCCAGATTGTCTGAAAAAATTTGATGAAACAGTGTTTTTTAAAAACTGAGTTTCTAGTTTTTACATCTGTGGAGGACTCGGTTGACAACCAACCATGAGCTGCTTGGCCTTGTTGTGCCGCCAAAGCGGCACCTTGGATAGCCAGGGCAGGATGGTCTTGTAGGAGAGCGCCGTTGTTGTCCTTAAACCCACTACGACATGCCTAAAACGCAGTCGATGTCCGTCCAGACATATGACCGGCATCAGGCTTGGAGCATACGGTGGTGGTTGTAACCGGTGTGCTGCTTGGCGTTGTACCGTCGGCGCGGCACCGCTGATAGCAGGGGTCAGGTAGCCTTGCTGAGGAGCAACACTGTTGTTATCCTGAATCCTGCTGCATCGCGCCATGGGAGGAACAGCCCGGAGCGTAGCCATACTTGCCAACCTTGAGACCTCCGAATTCGGGAGATGGGGGGGGCGAAGGGGTTTGGTGGTAGCGGGGGTGTATATTGTAGCGTCCCGGAAGAGGTAGTGCTGCAAGGGGTTCTGGGTATTTGTTCTGTTGTGTTTATGTTGTGTTACGGTGTGGGTGTTCTCCCGAAATGTGTTTGTCATTCTTGTTTGGTGTGGGTTCACAGTGTGGCACATATTTGTAACAGTGTTAAAGTTGTTTATACGGCCACCCTCAGTGTGACCTGTATGGCTGTTGATCAAGTATGCCTTGTGTGTGTGTGTTAAAGCTGCATATATAATGTGACTGGGCCAGCACGCTGTTTGTATGGAGGAAAAGCGGACGTGACGACAGGTTGTAGAGGACGCTAAAGGCAGTGCCTTTAAGGCATGCACCCAATATTGTTGTCCGGGTGGAAATCGGGAGAAATTCGGGAGAATGTTGCCCCGGCAGATTTTCGGGAGGGGCATTGAAATTCGGGAGTTTCCCGGGAAAATCGGGAGGGTTGGCAAGTATGAGCGTAGCCCATGCCTGTCCAGACACTTCATGACTATCAGGCAGCGAGCCGACGGAGATGGTGGTAATCTGTGTGCTGTGCAACACCGTAGCTGTGCTATTAGAGCTGCACCACTGATAGCCAGGGTCGGATAGCATCGCCAAGGAGCGATTTTACTGGTTCCCTGGGTCTTGTCGCTACCTGCCGTCTTTGAGGCCATAAGCGCTGCCGGCATCTAACCCAGTATCGGATTACTGCCATCTCGGTTTTCTTTTGAGATCCAATTATTTATTACATTTATGTATTGCATCTTAAGCGATCGGAATGTTCATAATAGAGGTAATTATTGTTATTCATTATTAATATTGTTATTTGTATTAGTGTTTTTATTGTTCTATTTGTAGTGCAGCAATGTTCAATGTCATTCCTGTGTTATTACAATCTACTTCACTATGTTTTCTGAAAACAATTTGCTATCATATTTGTATATATAGTATTGTATTTGCTGATGTAGTGCTGTAGTTTTTGTTTTTTGTCGTTGTCTCTCTCATAGGTAGAACCGCCATGGCGAAGACAGACGACCTGGTGTAAACAAGTGTGCGGGGGTCCGCTGTTATGTAGTGTAGTCACGTTGCACGGCCTGAATAGTACAAAGATTGCAATGCAGGGCACAATGCAGAGCTGGTGTTTACAAATAGCGTCCATACCTTCGCTCGTATAGTGACTAGTTACAGTTGTCAGCAAATGCTAGTGCTTTAATTGATTGCAACTGAAGTCGAGTGTGATGATGATGAGGAGTCCTCCAAAGTTCACCTGCGCAGACATTTGACCTCTGTCTCGCAGACTGAACAACAAAGAATTTGCTTTGCAATCGAGACTGTTGAACTGTGTTGTCTGTTTGGCAATGCTGTCCACATGCAGACAGACAGGTCATAAACAGACATTCATTCACAAAAGCGCTGGTCCATCACAGCTATTTGAGTCAGTCACTTGACTATTATTGTCTGTCTAGCCATTATTTTATGGCAATAGTAAACATCTTTACACTATTTTTGGTGTTATTTCCCTCCAAAATTACATGATAATACACACATTGAAATACTCAAAATGTGTATTGGCCCACCTCAGGCAACTTGATTTGTACAAGGTTTCTAAAAAGCAAAAGATGACTAATTTGAGTGACAAGACTGAAAGTAACAGGAGTGAGTTTTTAGCATGGAATTCATGCTGATAGCATGTTGACAGTGATCGAACAAAAAACCCCAACACATTTTTAAAATACAAAACATTAAAAAAAAATAATTTAGGAACAGGGCTGTGTTGACATTTTAAATCATGTGCCAGTTGTAGTTGAAATATCATCAAATATACAGAAAATTAAAATGAGTGAACTTATTTTTGGCCTACACAGGATCTGAATTATCCAACTTCATGTGGACCATGTGACTTGTGGAATATTGAATTCTTTAGAGCGGGTAATGTGTTGGGTTTTTTTATTTTTTATTGTTTAGATAATCACATAATTATCAAATTAGATTAATAAAATGAGCTGAGATAACATCTGCAACTGCTTAAACCAATTTCCAGACTGATCCGTATGTATAATTCTCAACACAAAGAAAAAAAAGTAAAAATTATTCACTGGGTTGTACATTTTTATTACCCTAACACAGTAACATTGAAAATGTTTTAAAATGACATTAGTCACTTTTCAGCTAGAGTATATCTGCTTATTGATTGCCTATGATGTTTTTGTTTTGTTTTGTTCAAAATATGCAAAATGATTGCTTATGTTGTAATTTATCAGAAGGGATGAAAGTGCATATTTGCATTTACTTTCTCTGAACATAGTTTATCCAGAAAATACTTTAAAACAAATCCTTGAACACATTTTAAACTGTCAACTACTGCATATCAGTTAAAGCATTTGTTTTAATATACAAAATTAACCTTTGCTAGTTCTTCTTGCTATATTATTTTTAATATATTGTATCATGTGCCTCCTCTTAACAATGAAGAGGCAGTGATATCAATGGTTGCTGAAAAGGCATTTGACCAAGTGTAGTGGCTTTGGGAACCTTTTTTTTTTTGATGGATTAAGCTCCTATATTCATCTTCTGAGGCCTCAGTCAAGACAAATGATACGCAATCCGAATATTTTCACCTTTACCATTCCAGAGGGCAGGGCTGCCCCCTGAGCTCATTGCTTTTTGCTCTTGCTATTGATCCTCTGTCAATACTACAAGTGATTTCTTCCCGGAAGTGAAAAACAGTGGTCATCAACCAAGATGAGATGGCTGTTGTACGAGTACACAAGGGGCCTATACATTCCCGCAAAAAACTGATACGAGCAAAAAATCCAACTATGCAATGGAATAGATCCCTATACTTTTATCCCCCCCAAAAAACGTGTCTAGTGATAAAGGCTTATTCGTCGATGGAGAGTGCGTGCTCCAGACATCATTCTACACAACAAAACAAATGGAGGACATGGAGGTCTACAACTTATTTGTGTGTGGCTGGGTCAAGGAAATTAGTATCAAGACTCTCCCGCATAAATCATGCATCGTTTTTTGCTTGGGTAAGGTTGCATTTCATGATTCAATTTTGTGTCTACTGCTAGGTAGACACAAAACGGCGCTGTGTACGCATGTTTTTCCCCATCTTTATCAAAATTTAACTATAGATGTCAACATTGTGTATGTGCTAAGAGCTTCATTTATGATTGTTGCCTATAATAAAAGCTTAACTCTTAAGTTTTGCTAACGTTTGATTTCTTTTATTCGGACTTGAACAGAACACTCTTAGCAAAAATGTGTCATAAGAATTACAAACAATGTCAAGATAATACGTAAATGGGAAACACTAAACGTTAAAAGTATATCAAACAAACCTTTAACCGAGTAGTCACTGCAAACTCCTGCATTCTTTGGCTCTTCTGCATTGTACTGGAGTACAATCTTTCATAAAATCTTGCACTCTTCTGCCATTCTCGATTACCTCTGGAGGAACTCTGAAGAAATGTCTATCCCTTTTGCGATTTAAACAGTTTGTACAGCCAAAAACAACACAAGCACATGGAATTTTTCTTTGAGAAAGGCTAAATGGCGCCGTGTACCCAATGAGAACAGACGCTGGCTTGACCACCACGCGTATTCGATGAGCCGGACATAACGTCATTTTGAATCCAAGCAATTGCGCTTCGTACCAACCCGCTTATTACGGGCATATGTAGACACAATGTGCAGGTGAAAGTTCCTCTCTATGCAGATGACCTTCTATATGTCTCAGACATCTCTGTTTTGGTCCTGGCTGCCTTAATACTCTCCAATCGTTTGAACATGTTCTGGCAAGAATCTGAACTTGGCAAAATGTGATATTTTTTCTGTAAATTCTGCTGTTTAAAATATCCTCTGCACAATTTTCACTTTAAAATTGCCTTGCAAAGTTTCACATTCAACTTTATTCCACTGTTGTCCAAAATCCAGGGAGATTTTGTTCACTGGTTCTTACTTAATTTATCTACAGTGGCTATAGTTTCAACTACTGTTAAAATAATGTACTTTAGCGATTTTCCTATTTGTTCCAGTGTATACCACTTTTTCTCCCTCAGTCCTTCTTTTTTAAAATAATAGTCACATTTTGGACTTAATTTTGGAATAAAAAGACTCACAGATTACGTGAACAATATTTACAGAGACCCAAATCGTTAGGAGGAATAGCACTACCAAACTTTAGGTTTTACTACTTGGCCACCAACATTAGAATTCTTAAATATTGATTGCAATATGAAGCTTTTGCTCGTTATGAAGGCTAACCTAACTAAACCAGTACCTCTTTGGGCTCTGGTTCACTCTTCCATCCACTGTCTACTTCCGCTTTTACAAAAAATCTAATCGTAAAAACTTCATTCAGAATTTGGGTTCAGTTTAAGGGCTATTTTGGCTTACAGACTTGCAGCCATCAATGCTTTCCCTCCCACTCTTGTCGATAGTGCCTTTTTAAGATGGTCAAATCTGGGGATCAACAACATTAAACATTAACATTAAACAACAAATATTTTTGCCTCTTTCCAGCAACTTTGTGATACATTTTCACTCCTTAATCAACACTTTTTTTTAGATATCTACAGATCCGCAGTTTTGTTTGTAATACTTTCCCCAGGATTCCAAACTTACAGACTGACACAGTTTTAGATGCTTTTGTGATACCACTTCTGACTTTGAAAGGATCAATTGCACGTATTTACAATTTACATTTTTCATTTACGCCCTGAATGTATGAATTGAAATAGGTCACTTTAGGAGGGTGCGACTTAGGAGTGACCCTATCTGAGGAGAGCTGGACAGAGATTTTAAGTAGAGTTAATTTGTGCAAGATAGCCTTCTTCAATGCAAGCTAAGACATTGTACCTATTATACGAAGGTCCGGCTGGCTAAAATGGATGACGGAATATCGGTGTTATGTGATCAGTGTCAACAGCCTCCAGCTAACTTAATCCAAGTTTCAGGACGTTTATAAAGCGGTTTCCTAAAATATGTAAAAGACTGATCTCAAATTGAACCCTGATTGAAAAGTAATTGAAAGGTAAGATAGCTGATGAGCCTTTTGCCTGCTTTTATGTATTGCTGCATCGTGTTGGGGACATTCAGTGCAGTTGTCTGTGGCTTCAGGTCAATAATTGCCTGTACTTATTTAACTGATCATTTTTATAAATTCATTTGTATTGAATTTTTGTAAATTACTTGTTTGGGGGAGAGAAAAAAAGAACATTTGACATGGACATTGGATTTATATGTAAAAAAAAAAATCCAATAAACAAATGTTTAAAAAAAAAAAGGTGGGGTTTGTACTAAAGATGAGATTTTGCAGAAGGTAGTAGAATGGCATACAACACACAGCGGTCTTTCTTCATTTCCTACTGAAGTTACGGTGAATCCAAAGGCTATGTATAATTCGTTGTACCTCCTTGTCTTTCCATTGTGGTTATCGTAACTTGTTGTCCTTGCCACTGACGTGGACTCCTTTTTATTTTCATCCTGTCACAAACGTTTCCATCTCTCTGCCTCTGTCAGCTCTGTGCACATGTTGCTACGTACTTACTACTTCTACTGGATAGAACAGAGATCCTGTTGATTAGATTAAGCCCTGCTGCCACCTAGCTGAAGGCATGTGTATCGTCCTAACAGTAATACCAGAGTGTGGAAACAAATAATGAAAATCTCTCCTGCCACTCTTGACTCCACAGGGGGTCCCGACTCACTATTTGAGAAACACTGAGTCAGGGTAACATGAAAACTGCAGGACATGACTAAAGTGTGAATTTTAACAAAACTTTTTGTATGGAGTCTTCAATGGAAAAATTGTAATACCCTGATATAGAGAAACACTATACTCTTTACTTAAAGGGGAACTGCTTTTTTTGGAGTTTTGTTTACAATTTACAATCTTTATGAGAGACAAGAACAAGTCTTTTTTTTTTTAATTTTTTTTTTTTAATGCATTCCAACTCAAAAAAAAAGTCTGCTTACAGTTGAGCCTATGGGAGCCATGACGTTATTGCGTCTCCGCCGACCATAAAACCTACTAAAAAAACATCTAAAAAGCGCCAACAATACTCCATCGACATTTTATGACCTGAATAATAACCAAGTATCAGCAGTACTGTTAATACAAGCGCTAACAATAAAGACCTATTTTTAGTGGCACTCTGATCAAGAGAGGTAACTATCTTAGACTTAGATTTATAGACAAACTTTATTGATCCACAAGGGAAATTGTTCCTTTTTTTGTTTTTATTTTTTGCTGCTCTATCGACATCATCAGCTGGTGAGCTGCTTTCCTGCCTCTGAGCTTGTGAAAGTTAATTCTCGATTATAAATCATGCCTCTCACCTGGATAGTGGAAGATTGAGGACATAAACCGAGAGGTTGCTACAATTTGACAGCCAACTTACTGTAAACCGGAAATGGCGAAAAAAAGACCCGAAAAGATATTTGGTTCCACCCACCTTTTTTCTTTGCGAGGATTATGATTAAATCTTCATTTAAACGGGAATATATTAAAATCCTAACAGTCGGTTTCCCTGTACTACATGTTGTAATGAATGTGTCTGTTACTACATATATACAGTGTGTACTGTATATAAAACGTTGATAAAGATGTTTGGTTGTTTTTTAAGCGCTTTATAAGCAAAATAGAGCGACTCATATAGGCTCCTTTGAAAGTGGACTTTTGCTAACATTTATTTACTCATTAGAGTGCGAGGAAAAAGAAAGACGTGTGTGCTTGTCTTACCTAAGGATTGTGAATGATAGGCAAAATTCCAAAATAAGTGCAGTTCCTCTTTAAAATATATTTTCAAAACTAGATATGTGGAACTAGTTGACATGAAAATATTAAGCATAAGTCCAAAGTATCTGCTTTTCATTATGGAAGCTGATCCATTGTAAAAATTTCGATCAAATAAAAACAAAACAATACATTGCATGTTTATATGCACACCTTTATTAGTAACACTTCATTTCAGAGAGTATTTGATTGTCTGTTTTCTTTTAATAATATGGGAGGCAGAACAAATCACACAATTTCCAAGCCATGAAAGCAGTTTCATGTCAAAGGGGGGCTGGTTAAGTCACAACCAAAGGGCACATTTTCATATAAGACTGCATCTACTGTCGAGGGTTAATGTGATTGTGTTGCAGACTCCTGTTGAAGACTGGCAGGTGTTAGAAGCGTATGGCACAGCACCTGAAAGTGAAAATAGTAATTTCTTCTTAGACATTTAATGGTGCCTTTGCAACAGATCTAATCATTATGCTGTTATAATTAAACCACCATAACCCTTGCTTTAAAGTATATTACACAACCTAAAAATATACCTGTATCTTCTCGGGCACCCATGATGATGGACAATGTACTCCTGAGCATAGCAGAACCGTCTGCAGAGTCCTCTATGCCCACATGTCCAGTATTGCAGTTCGTGATCAATACCTGCAAATTAAATTAAAATCAATTTTTATTGTTCTTCTTGCAAGCTAACTTTTGTAACCCTATAGCCAAATGAATAAATACAATGATTCATGATACTCGAGTACATCAGAAGAAGCCAATTTGTGACTTCATCCAAAGAATAATGTAGTATATGAGTAAATGTAGAGATGTGTGTCGCTTACCCTCCCCGACCGTAAACATCAGGAGAAGAAAAAGGAGAACCAAACTGAATCGCTTCATGTTTGGGCGCACCAATAAGCTTTCACTCTCTGCTGTGGACAAGCTGCTGCTGCATTTATAAAGCATTTCCATCACGTGGGTGGAGTTGGCGGGGCTCTCACCAAATCCCAATGACAAAGTATCTCTGCATGAAGGGAGCCTGAAACGTGAAGATCATGACCTTTTGTATACCTAATGTTTGTTTTGTTCCTAATATAGAAATCTAAAGACAAAGTGGTTACTTGTACTTACATACATATATATATACCCAATGGTAGGGCCCTCTAAAGCAGTGTTTTTCAACCACTGTGCCGCGGCACACTAGTGTGCCGTGAGATCCAGGCTGGTGTGCCATGGGAGATTATCTAATTTCACCTATTTGGGTTAAAAATATTTTTTGCAAACCAGTAAGTATAGTCTGCAAATTATGTGTTGTTGAGTGTCGGTGCTGTCTAGAGCTCGGCAGAGTACCTGTGTAATACTCTTCCATTTCAGTAGGTGGCAGCCGGTAGCTAATGCTTTGTAGATGTTGGAAACAGCGGGAGGCAGTGTGCAGGTAAAAAGGTGTCTATTGCTTAAACCAAAAATAAACAAAAAGGCATTGGAGCTTAAGGAAGGCTATGCAGAACAAAACTAAAACTGAACTGGCTACAAAGTAAACAAAAACAGAATGCTGGACGACAGCAAAGACTTACTGTGGAGCAAAGACGGCGTCCACAAAGTACATCCGAACATGACATGACAATCAACAAGGTCCCCACAAAAGGATAAAAACAACTGAAATATTCTTGATTGCTAAAACAAAGCAGGTGCGGGGAATAGCGCTCAAAGGAAGACATGAAACTGCTACAGGAAAATACCAAAAAAAGAGAAAAAGCCAATAAAATAGGAGCGCAAGACAAGAACTAAAGCACTACACACAGGAAAACAGCGAAAAACTCAAAATAAGTCACGGCGTGATGTGACAGGTTGTGACAGTACACCTACTTTGAGACAAGAGCTATATTGATGCACGGTTGGTTCCGGTTTAAAGTCATATCCAACAATTGCGACTTTTTACTGTCAACTGAGTTTCGTTTTTTAATGATTTCTGCTGGTGGTGTGCCTCCGGATTTTTTTAAGCAAAAAATGTGCATTGGCTCAAAAAAGGTTGAAAAACACTGCTCTAAAGAACAAACCATCCAATAGTTAATATTAGAGGTTTAAATCCTGGCTTACTGTGTGTTAGAGGTATATCCTCTGCTCTGTCCACATCTGAATGCAATGGTAGTTCATGGCTTATTGCTGATGCAGAGAAAGCACAATCAAACTATACAAAACATGCTGCTCCCATGATGCAGTGGGAATTGTCACCCAGACAATAAGAAAACAAGGCATAGACATGAGCGTGTGCAGCATGCGCCCTGGTGATTGTGGAAAATGTCATCCATGACTCAATATGTCTGGTCAAATAGGTGCCATTCAACCGAATCGGTGACCCTGAAAATGTAATGTATATAGAAAATGGATGGATGGATGTGCAAGATAAAATTAACTAGGTTTTTATTTTATTAAGCAAAGTTTTCTGTGCATTGATCTTATCGCGTATTCAAAAGAATAATTCAAACACTGGAAATAGGATTTGTTGATTGTCCCCGCTTCCTTAATTACACATTACCTTGAAATATAATAATTTAAATCCTATATTTAAATATATTTGTGTCCAAAACTATACCGTAATTTATGTACATTTTATATATAAAAAAAAAAAAAAGATCTCGTTAAAATGTACACTTTAGTCATCCATCCATTTTCTACCGCTTGTCTCTTTCGGGGTTGCGGGGAGTGCTGGAGCCTATCCCAGCTGCATTCTGGCGGAAGGCGGCGTACACCCTGGACCATACTTGCCAACCTTGAGACCTCCGATTTCGGGAGGTGGGGGGTGGGGGCGTGGTCGGGGGTGGGGCGGGGGCGTGGTTGGGGGCGTGGTTAAGAGATATATATATATATATATATATATATATATATTAGAGATGCGCGGTTTGCGGGCACAACCGCGGAGTCGGGCGGATGAAATTAAAAAAAAATAGATTTTATCCGCGGGTCGGGTTGGGTCGGGTGGTTGAAATAAAAAAAAATTAGATTTTAAATAGATTCAGGCGGGTGGCAGTTAAACCAATTCGGAAATATATATACATAGTTAAATGTTGTTACCCACATACGAAAAACGAGCAGGCACCTGCTGCATATGCCACAACAGAAGAAAAAAAAAAAAAAGAGATGGACACTTTTACGGAGCGGAGAAGGGACGCCTCGCCGGGGTCCGGGACTGAGGCCCCTTCCCCCGAGAGGGCCCCACCGGGAGCCGTAGCTGAGGCGATCCGCGAGAAGGGCCCGACGCACGTCCAGGGTCACCACCACGCCCACCGCACCGACACCCCGCCTCGTCCGCCTTCGCCGCGGCCGGCGTCACGCGCAGCAGGTAAGCAGCTTACCTGCCCGCCACCCCCGTGGCCAGGGGCTCGTAACAGGGGTCAGTCCGCGCGCTCCGCCCGCGCAGCTTACCTGCCCGCCACCCCCATTGCCGGGGGCGCGTAACAGGGGTCACTCCGCGTGCAGTGCGCTCACGAAAGGGGTGGGGCTCACCCTGGTTGATATAGACAGCAGCTGGACGGTGGCCATGGAAGTCGGAACCCGCTAAGGAGTGTGTAACAACCCACCTGTCGAATCAACTAGCCCTGAAAATGGATGGCGCTGGAGCGTCGGGCTCATACGCGGCCGTCGCCGGCAGCGAGACGCGCTTGGAGGTGCGCTCAGCGCGGCTCCCATATGATTGCGCACTGGTGTGCGTCTGGGTCGTGACAGCGTGGCACGCGAATGTCTGCTCTGCATTGGATCAGTCTCCTTTCTTTAACAGGCAAAAGCTTTATAACCTCACTAATGCCTTGCATCGTCTATATTAGATATATAACAACGGGCGGGTGCGGGCGGATGCGGTTCTGATCAAATATTACATCGGGTGGATGGCGGATGGTTGACGACTTTCTGATGCGGTTGTGGATGAAATAATTGCCTATCCGCGCATCTCTAATATATATATATATATATATATATATATATATATATATATATATATATGTATATATATATATATATATATAAAAGAAATACTTGACTTTCAGTGAATTCTAGCTATATGTATATATATATATATATATATATATATATATATATATATATATATTATATAAATAAATAAAATAAATACTTGAATTTCAGTGTTCATTTATTTACACATATACACACACATAACACTCATCTACTCATTTTTGAGTTAAGGGTTGAATTGTCCATCCTTGTTCTATTCTCTGTCACTATTTCAGAACACACACATTATATAAATATACATTATAAAATCAATAAGAAAACGGGAGCTCTAATTTGGGAGTCTGAATTAGGATCAGAAGTTCCTATATAAACATTGCACACTCACGTCGCCTTTTTGTATCGATTACTGCAGCTGTGCACTGGATTCATTCACAAATACAAACTACAACTCACAAACACTTTAGAGTTAGGCTCCACCATCAGAATGTGTACTTGAACTTATAAAGATCACATGGATATTATTCAGTGAGTTGATTCACCAAAACTAACTTGTTATACAGGAGGAAAAAGCACACAGGATGTTTCAATTGTTCACAGACTGGTCGCGCTCATCAGAATGACAAGACACTTCCGGTCTGCAGGTGATAGCATTCAATTGGGAAGAAACGCCCTACTGCCCCCTACTGACCAATGTGAATACTGATAAATGTGTAATGACCGCTCCAAAAACGAATTCAAACCACAAAATAAAATAAATAAATCAACACAAAAATGTGACACATTATGGGTGGGTCACATATGCATGTACAGTAGATGGCAGTATTGTCCTGTTTAAAAGTCTCACAACATTGCTGTTTACGGCAGACGAACTGTTTTACGTAAACGAAAACTTGACTGCTGTTGTTGTGTGTTGTTACCGCGCTGGGAGGACGTTAATGAAACTGCCTAACAATAAACCCACATAAGAAACCAAGAACTCGCCCTCCATCATTCTACAGTTATAACGTGAATGGGCAGGCATGCTATATATTGTGGGAAAGCGGACGTGTGAACAGGCTGTCAACACGTCACTCAGGTCCGCATGGAGCTGGAGGGGGCGTGGCCTCCAGCTCCGCCTGAATTTCGGGAGATTTTCGGGAGAAACTTTGTCCCGGGAGGTTTTCGGGAGAGGCGCTGAATTTCGGGAGTCTCCCGGAAAATCCGGGAGGGTTGGCAAGTATGCCCTGGACAAGTCGCCACCTCATCACAGGGCCAGCACAGATAGACAGACAACATTCACACTCACATTCACACACTAGGGCCAATTTAGTGTTACCAAACAACCTATCCCCAGGTGCATGTCTTTGGAGGTGGGAGGAAGCCGGAGTACCTGGAGGGAACCCACGCAGCCACGAGGAGAACATGCAAACTCCACTTTAGTCATGTCCCTGGGTTTTCACTTAGTCCTGTTACCTAACACATTACCCCTCTGAAAAAAACCCACGTGGCATGGAGGAGGCTGCATCATTCAAATCCTTTGCAGGCCAAACGTTAATACATTAATTTACTTTTCTGTACATTCAAATATATTTCAACTAGGACTGCAGGGGATACATTCTCAGCACCTAGATGATTTTAAAATATAACTTTTGGTTGAATCCTTGTAATGTGATTAGTGTCAACATGCAGTGTCAATGTAGAGACAGGTTAGGTCTACCCTACTGATTGTGTGTGTGTGTATGTATATATATATATATATATATATATATATAAATACAGTACATGCCAAAAGTTTGGACACACTTCTCCTCGTTCAATGACTTTTCTTTATTAGGATGACTCATTTGACAAACAGGACTGAAAGTAATAGGAGTGAGTTTTTAAGCATAGAATTCGCAACCTTCTCATTCAATGTGTTTTCTTTATTTTCATGACTATTTACATTGTAGATTGTCACTGTAGGAATCAAAACTGTGAATGAACACATGTAGAGTTACTGTATGTACTTAACAAAAAAGGTGAAATAACTGAAAACATGTTTTATATTCTAGTTTCTTCAAAATAGCCACCCTTTGCTCTGATTACTGCTTTGCACACTCTTGGTATTCTCTCGATGAGCTTCAAGCACATCTGTGAAGTGAAAACCATTTCAGGTGACTACCTCTTGAAGCTCATCGAGAGAATGCCAAGAGTGTGCAAAAAGTAATCAGAGCAAAGGGTGGCTATTTAAAAAAACTAGAATATAAAACATGTTTTCAGTTTTTTCACCTTTTTTTCTTAAGTACATAACTCCACATGTGTTCATTCATAGTTTTGATGCCTTCAGTGACAATCTACAATGTAGTCATGAAAATAAAGAATAAGGTTGCGAATTCTCTGCTTAAAAACTCACTCCTATAACTTTCAGTCATGTTTGTCAAAAGAATCATCCTGTTTCGGAACCCTATACAAAAATACAATTATGTTGCCTGAGATGGGCCAATTACACCTTTCAATTGGTTAACAATGTGTGTTATTATTGTATTTAAAGTTTAAAGAGACATCAATTTAAAGTTATTTTTGGAGAGTTACAACGAGCAAATATGGCACTAATGTGGTGGAATATATATTCCTCCATCCCTTTCTACCGTTTGTCCCTCTTGTGGTCCCAGGGAAGGCAGTGTACACCCTGGACAAGTCGCCATCTCATCGATACATAATGATAAACTTCAAAAACATGACCGAAAATTAGGAAATCAAAGTGAATCAAATGTAAACACAAAGCAGCGGTGTTATCCGAGTGCTGCTTACAGCCACGAGAGGGCATATTTGTCTGGCATCTGTGGGCTGCTATGATATACTATGAATTGCATTGTCTACATTTCAAAGTGCTGCCTTGCGTGGTCCTTTTTTGATAAGTAATTTAAAATATCAAATAGTTACATTTATTGTTCAAATAATAACATCGAGTGTTTTATTTATTTCATAAATGAAGTATTTGTATCCAAAATAGAGGACGCATTGTGTCATTTGTACAGATGGAGGCGACACAATGAATGTCCATATCGGGTTTACAACCGTAGAAGAAGAATGAAAGGATGGGAGCATGCGCAGTCAGTGTTCTTGCCAGTAAGTTAAGATGGCGGATCTGCTCGGTTCAATTTTAAGCTCGATGGAAAAGCCTCCAACAGTTGGCGACCAAGAAAGCCGGCGAAAGGCTCGAGGTATTATATTATGTTGCCCTGTGCGACAACTCAATATGTGTTTGTTGAAAAGTAAACAAATAAGAGACATGACTGAGAAAAATATCGAAAGGGCAAAGGAGTCTAGTTCGATCAGTCAATTAAACCAACCATTAAACAGTCCATATTCGGCACAGATGTAAACGATAGTAAAATGTGCATTGGTTTGGAACCTGAGCATCTTTGAATACTTTTGTCAGAACACACACCGGCTATAAACTGTATGCACTCAATGCTGCGTGTGGACGCTGTCGGTTCGGTGTTGTGATTGGTCCTTACTTACAAAACCAGTGACGTCATCCACGCATTTCCATGCGCTACTTTTTAAGCGCCTAAAGAAGAATAAGCACCTAAAACACTCAAGAAACTATCTTGGACCATGAACAGCGGATTTGGAAGTCAGACTCAAATGTAAACAAACGTTATTAGTTTGTTTACATGCTAAACTGATGTCATATATATACTCAGTGGCCTAGATTGATTAATTGATTAAAACTTTTATTAGTAGATTACACAGTATAATACCTATTCTGTACAATTGACCACTAAATGGTAACACCCGAATAAGTTTTTCAACTTGTTTAAGTCGGGGTCCACGTTAATCAATTCATGGTACAAATATATACTATCAGCATAATACAGTCATCACACAAGTTTATCAGCATAATAGTCATCACACAAGTTAATCATCAGAGTATTTACATTGAATTATTTACATTATTTACAATCCGGGGGGTGCGATGTGGGGGGGTTGGGGCGGGGGGTTTAGGTTTGGTTGTTTTCAGCACTTCAGTCAACAACAATTATATCATCTGAGAAATTTACATTGAAACAGTGTAGGGCTGACTTGGTAGGATATGAACAGCGAGCAGTGAACACAGTGAGCTCAGAAAGCATAAGAACAAGTATATACATTTGATTATTTACATTTGATTATTTACAATCCGGGGAGGTGGGATGTGGTGGGGGGAGGGTGTTAGTTTAGGGTTGTAGTTGACTGGAGGTGTTCTTTTAGTGCGGTTTTGAAGGAGGATATAGATGCACTTTCTTTTACACCTTTTGGGAGTGCATTTCATATTAATGTGGCATAGAAGGAGAATGAGTTAAGACCTTTGTTAGATCGGAATCTGGGTTTAACGTGGTTAGAGTGTCCTGAGATCGGTAGGTTGTGAGTTCGAGTCATACCAAAGATTATAAAAATGGGACCCACTACCTCCCTGCTTGGCACTCAGCATCAAGGGTTGGAATCGGGGGTTAAATCACCAAAAAATATTCCTGGGTGTGGACTGCTGCTGCCCACTGCTCCCCTCACCTCCCAGGGGGTGAACAAGGGGATGGGTCAAATGCAGAGGACACATTTCACCACACCTCGTGTGTGTGTGACAATCATTGGTACTTTAACTTTAATATATGTAGTATAGTCATTTTGCTATCCTATGAACAATTTCTCCACCCTTATGTGATGATCAAGCAAATGCATCTATATGTGCTCACAATAATAGATTTTTCTAACAAGCCAGTGTAACCCACCCAGTCCCAGTACATGTATACAGTATGTACTGACTGAGCATTTCAGCCATTTCTCATTTCATTATGCCTTTTTTGCTATTTTCTTGCTTTTTGGGGGGTTTGTTTTATTTTTGTTTCACTAGGAGGGCGAAGTGTTATCAAAGGACGTAAGAGTGTTTCCAGATTGTGTCTTTTTAGAATAATTTTCTAGTCCTGATGTCCACTAATCAAAGCTTTGGCTACACCCTTGTGGAGTTGTTTTGGACGCTTCCACCTCTTGCTGCGACGGCGACAGCAATGCACACTGCTAGGCTTATGGAGGTGTCTTGCATGTCAGGCTCTCCGTTCCCATAACTGCTTAGATTTGATTACAAGTAAATGCACACTTCCTGTGACCTGTCCTTCACATTTATTTGTTAGGTCCTCAAATATTTGAAAACATGTAGAGTTACACCCCTTACGGCCTCATTTACTAAAGGTTTGTGTGTGCCAAAACACGTGCAAACCTAATGGCACACACAAAGCTGATTTACTAAACGTATGCAAAGTGGATTGCTTAAGTGAGCAGAATAGGGCGTGCAATCCATTTTGAGTTTCTGTCTTCATTAATATGCAAAATATACAACCGTCACGTTGTATGTGTGTGTGTATATATAAGGGGTGTAACGGTACACTTGGGGCGGTATAGCTCGGTTGGTAGAGCAGCCGTGCCAGCAACTTGAGGGTTGCAGGTTTGATCCCCGCTTCCGCCATCCTAGTCACTGCTGTTGTGTCCTTGGGCAAGACACTTTACCCACCTGCTCCTAGTGCCACCCACACTGGTTTAAATGTAACTTAGATATTGGGTTTCACTATGTAAAGCGCTTTGAGTCACTAGAGAAAAGCGCTATATAAATATAATTCACTTCACTTCACTTCACACTTCATACAAACATTTCGGTTTGGTACGTACCTTCGGTTTAGAGGTCACGGTTCGGTTCATTTTTGGTACAGTAAGAAAACAACAAAATATAAATGTTTTGATTATTTATTTACCAAATTTGTAAACAATGACTTTATCCTTTTAACATTGGGAACACTATAATAATTCTGCCCACGTTAATCAACATTAAACTGCCTCAAGTTGTTGCTCAGATTAAATAAAATGACAAAACTTTTCTTCTACATATAAAAAGTGCAACATTAAACAGTTTCAAGTCAACTCATCATGCTTAATTTATTACAGCATTTGGGAAGCCTGTAGTTGATTTTTAATATGTACATGTTATATTTTTATCAACATGTGATAGCAGGGACCCTGCCATTCAAAACTAGGCTGATCCATTACTAATGATTAATGTAACTATAGCTGAAAAAATAGTACAATAGCAATAGGAGAAACTATTCATCTCTGAACACCATGGAGTTCATGTAAGTTTTATGATGCACTTACATTATTATATCAACTATCAGAGACAGAAACTCTTCATTTAACATAATGTCCTTTTTGCTGCTTAAACACAGCTCAATCAATACAGAAAAAGGTAGAGTGAAATAACAGACAGACAGGGCTTTGCTGTCCGCAACACACACACACACACACACCGCAAAATGAGCTAACGTTACGTTAAAAGCGAATTAGCCTTCACCTCAAGCCAGGACTGCGAGCGAGCTGAGCTGCCTCTTATATTTCTAGAAGGTCAACGGGCTCATAGTGATGTTACTAGTAGTTGACTGGGAGGTGTTTATTATAATTTGGGGAGAGTCCGCTGCCTGATGCTTACCTGCTAAACCTTTAGCACTGACTACATGCGCTCTGAATACGCACTGCTGATTGGCTGTTACCGCTCTGAATACGCACTGCTGATTGGCTGTTACCGCTCTGAATACGCACTGCTGATTGGCTGTTACCGCTCTGTTTGTAACCAATCAGATGGTTGTGTGGGTGGGACAATCCTGGGTGCTGTGTAGAGTACTGACAGAGAAGAGGCAGAAAGCGGAGCAGCTTTTTAAGACTTTAGCTTAGGCGGCTACTTCATATGTTCATGTGGAAACTCGTTCGGTACACCTCTGAACCGAACCGAACCGAAACCCCCGTACCGAAACGGTTCAGTACAAATACATGTACTGTCACACCCGTAGTGTATATATATATATATATATATATATATATATATATATATATATATATATACAGGGGCGCCGCTAGGGATTTTGGGCCCCACGAAAAGAATCTTTAGAGGGCCCCCAACACAGTGTCATTATTTTTTCTGTATTATAATTTCATCATCATTAGGGGCCTCTCTGGGCCCCCCTCCATCATGGGCCCCTAGAATCCGTCTCCTTTACCCCCCCTTTTCGGCGCCCCTGTATATATATATATATATATATATATATATATCTATCTCAAAACGCTCCCAATACTAGGAGGAGAAGATGCAAATATAATTATTGAGCACGCGCAATGTGATTCATCAACACTCATCACCGCATTGCAAACACTATATTGCGTTTTATTTAGCACCTGTGGGAAGGACATGCAAACTGACAGTTACACACAAGATCACTGCTCACGCTGCACAGACAGATGATGTACAGATGAGAATCCTCCATCCTTCTATGTGTGTGTTAACATTTTGAATAGTCAGAAATAAAAAAAAATTTTAGGCATATTGTTTATTTAGCTTTTTTTTTATGTAGTTTATAGCTGCTTGAGGACTTAAGGGATTGATTGAAACAAATTCAATTGATGCGTTTGGTGTTCTTTAGAATTTTTTTTAATGCATTCGTTTTTTTCACAAAGAATATATATTTATTAAAATGTTACTTGTATGAAAACATTTATTTATGCATTGTTTTGCGTCTTGTGCGGAGTAGTAAGTGCAGCCTCTGTCCAATGAGCGCACCTTTGGCGGTAGAAAAAAAGAGTGGTTTAACTGTAAATGCACTATATGACTGCTTCTAAAATGCCCATAAAATGTGGTAAATGTCCCCTGCATGTTTGAAAACATAGCAAACACTGCAGGTAGGAGCATGATGATATGAATGTGCAGTAAATGAGTGTCTCCGTATAGTACACGCAAAATGTTTATTTAAATCAGGTGGTCTGCGCCACTTTTCAATTGCACTTGCAGTCTTAGTAAATCACATTCAACACGCCCACTAATATAGTACACACTATTGTACACAATATTTTATAGATTGCACACGCTGTTTAGCGCGTGGTCTTTGAATCTTAGTAAATCAGGCCCTTTGTATCTAAAGGGGTTTGAATACTTGGTAAATACAACGAAAAAGTTGCTATGTTTGCAACACTGATCCATACTGCTACGTCTTCCAATTCTCTGGCAGACCCGGTCCATATGCGCTGTGTTAAGAAGCCGAGTTACGATGCATACTGCCACCTAACGGGTTGCGCTAAATGTATATGTCGCAGGCCACCACAAATAAATGAATGAATGTGAATCACTGATAATATGGGTTGGAACACTAACCAGTAACTTTTTGTAGATTGTCAAGTGAGCATGTTTACAAGTACTAATATTGAACTGCTTTTGTTAGAGCAAGCAGCGAGGCTCAAGAAGATGGAGGAAGACGAGAAAAAAAAGAAAATTGCATTTAGGAAAAAGGTGAGCACTACATTTAGGTCATATTATTCTTTGTTGATTTTACAGAGTAATCATAAACTGCTTCTTTCACCGTTTAAGATGGAGAAAGAAGTGTCAGATTTCATCCAAGACAGTTTACAACAGAAGCGCAAGTACAACCCAATGGGGAAGATTGAGAGGAGTATATTGTAAGGCGTCTTCAAGTTGGATTATTGGAGTCTTTAGGGAAGAAACTTAGTGTTTTTTGCACAGGCACGATGTCGCTGAAGTGGCAGGTCTGACTTCATTTTCTTTTGGGGAGGACGAGGAGAGCCGTTACGTTATGTTGTTCAAAAAGGTTGGCCGAAGACCAGTAGATGTTGACTTAGTTGATGCAATGTGTTCAGTTTCTACTTTGTGCTCTTGTAGGAGTTTGCACCGTCCGATGAGGAGTTGGAAGCTTATCGCAAAGGAGAGGAGTGGGATCCGCAGTTGGCAGGGCAGCGCCGAAGGCTAAAAGTAAGTACAGGAGCGTTCCAAAATATTATACGCGAGCATTTGCATATTTTAAAACTTGGAACGCCACAATTAGATTTGGCACTACTCTTTCGTTCGCCCTCCCTCAGGAACACATTATATAATACAACTGTCTGTAAACACAAGCTGTAGTTATAATTTCATACAGTAGCTTGCACCTGCTAACTCTTACTGTGCTTCTTAACACTCCTCATATGCAAATCCATTGTGGTCGACACAAGTACACATAAAACAAGCCAATGGTGTTAAAAATGTGAATTTCTATCAGGCTGCTGCATACACAGAAACGTATGAGCAATATTTTGTAATATGATGATGATAATTAACTTTATTGGTCTGTCACGTCAATACTGTGCTGAAAAGTACTGTCTTTCTTGGCCAACGTAGGAGCAGGCGGCACTGGAAGAAGAGGCATCCCGCCAGTCCAACAAGTCTGAGGCGTGTCCCAACTCCAACTACAGAGACAAGTACAGTCACCTAATCGGAACATCTGCAGCCAAAGATGCAGCGCACACGCTCGAAGCCAACCAAGCGTACGGATGTGGTGAGTGTTGCCATTGGTGCCCCACTAGGCTTAAAAATCAGTTAATCGAACATTAAATGAAAACAAACTCAATAACTTTGCTGGCATCCATAAATTGCCATGTCCGTGTGTTTGTTTTGTCTGTCGCTTTCAATCAGGGTGCAGGAGGGTTCCCAGCACTTGGACAATTTTATTCCATAGCAGAATTAAAGTATCATAATGGAAAAACAAGTTGACTTTGTAAGTTTAATTGTGTTTCATTCTATCTATTAAACCATATCCAATTGTATTTACAATTCGCAAAATATGTGAGAAATTTCGAAATGCCGCATTTGCCCCATAAATCTAAAAGTTGTTCATCTGTGACATTCCATTTATACCCAGAGATGGAGACAAAGACACGACAACCTAAGACGATGTCTGTAGGCAGCAACTTTTCCTTTTAACCCTTTGTGTGGATTATGATTATTTTTCATCTAAAAGATAAGATATTTACATCCCATCAGTCGTTGTCGCCGTGAGAGCAGATATTGTACAGTAAGCGAATATTTTATCATATTCGTAGTTTGTCTTTCTTGTTTAGCACTTAGCAAAAGTGTTTCACTAAAGCTGGATCTGTTTAGCACACAGCTTTTAAAACTTGTAGATCACCCTCCTTCTGTTCAGGCTAAAAAATATAGGGTTGTGGATCATATTTCTTTCCAAAGTAATTGTTGTTGGCTCCCATGAAGTCCGCAAGATTAGCGTTGTTGGTGGTGGGGAAGGGAACTGTGTTGTCCCCCTGGATACATTACGGATCACATGACTGGCTTGCTCATTATCTCTCTCAGTGACACGAGAATCTCAGTGAGATTTATACTATTTTGATCATATCTATTTACTCGCAAACTTTGTAAGTCTTTCGGTGCTATAAATGAGACAGTAGCTTCTATACAGAGGCAACTTGTTTTTCCATTCTACTGGTACTTATCAGCATTCCACAATCTTTGTCTCTGTGGGTAGAGGTAGGATCGCTAGCTTACACACAGGATGCACAGTGAGAAGCACCGCAAGGTAATACAAATTTGGAGGAAAATTTCATTGCAAGACCAAATGTTCCTGTGTGGGAACATTTCGGGCAAGATGAGCCCATCAACATGGAAAAATGAGCCAGTATGCCAAATTTATTGGAAAGTGATGCCAGCAAAAAATAAACCACATGACCCAGTTTTTCCGACTGGGGAATAAAACTGCACTTCAAGATGTTCAATATTTATTGAAGTTACCTTTTAGCGAACAGATATTGAGAGTCCATTTTATTTTTTGTTTGTTTACTAATTTAGGATAATTAAGTTCTTGACCTTCCAAATACAATGCTGAAAAAATTAATTGTGTTTAAAAGGAATACTTGCATTATTACAGTATTGTTATATATTATGATTACCGTATTTTTCGGACTATAAGTCGCAATTTTTTTCATAGTTTGGCCGGGCTCCAGTGCGACTTATATGTTTTTTTCCTTTTTTATTATGCATTTTCGACTTATACTCCGAAAAATACGGTACATTAGTGATTCATTTGGTCTCAAAATAATGCTGACGATATTGTTTATCGGCAATAATTTATCGGCCCAGGCCTATGCACTACCCCCATATGTGACCTCTTTTTTCAAATAAATTTTCATCATTTAGTGCCGGTGGCCAACAAGAGGGACACTCGCTCCATAGAAGAAGCCATGAATGCCATCCGAGCGAAGAAACGGCAGAAGCTGGAAGAGGACACAGGCGCACACAGCAGCACTTCTTGAGTCTCTCTGTGTGTTCGTGCGTGTGGGCGCTTGTGCAATGTGATCCCTGTCTATAAATGCAATATTGTGTTCTACTTCAGAGACAGTATGTACGGCAGGTGGATGCTCCTTTCTGAGACACTCTGTGTTTCTGCTTTCTGGCAAGTAACACATGGGACAGTATGAGGAACACGCTTTTATAACATGGTGTTACTTCAAATCATTTTAATGCAGATTCTCTTAGTATTATCACAATATTTTTTACAAGGGCACTGTTACTGCCTGTCTTCTATTAAATCTATTTTGACCCATTTCCCCCCATTTTAATCTCGTTCAAAACTCAAGATTAATATTGACTCAACACGCTTTGTATGACATGTATGAATTTTAAAATTCAGGGATTTTTTTGCTTCTTTTGTTTGTGAGCAACCGCCTCTCCATGATGTCATGTCATAAACGCAGGCGATGACTAGAGATGGATTGCTGTGATCGATACGTTTGATTGGACTTCTATTGTTGGTTATTGTCTCAGAGAATGGTATGTTCTGGGATTTTTAAGAAAATGTTTGTCCTGTTTTAGCCCTATGTGTATTAAAATAGAGGATGTTACCTTTGTCATTCAATAATTTCCCTTTTACATAACATTGTTATTATGGCTGTAGTGTGCTGGGGTGTAGAGCTGCCTCTAATATTTTATTTACTCAGCAGCCAAAAACATCTCACATTTTATCCACAATTATGAAAGTATTGTTCCATGTTCACTTACAAAGTATGCAGCAGGGTCCCTAAGCCTAAGCCCCCCTCCCATAACAACACGTTCACCTTTTTTCTTTAAAAAAAAAATGTGAAACACTTTTTTTTATACCTTTTTAATCAAACTTGAATTAATAGGGTCCATGTTTTGTAGTAAAACAACATAAAGAGAAATACATTGTTTAATAATTTTTTTTTTTAGTGCAAAATAACTCAACATAATTAAAAATACATTTGCATATATTTCTCACATCTCCACCCAGGTTTAGATTCCAGTTCGACTGTTTACCGGCACACTAACACTGGTAAACAGTTTTATCAGTGACGTACCATAAAGGGGCTAAGAATAAGTTTGTGGCAACATTTTATTTGAAACACCATCTTTCATTAATTGATGTTTTATATGCACTTACTGACCATTTTTGCGAGTCGGGAGGGGCGACACTGCATGCAAGATATTTTTTTTGTTTTTATTACTTTATTACAATGACTTCACAAAATTATACAAAACCATGTCCTTTAAAAAAATTAATACAGTGAATGTCGAAGAGGAAAAAAGTGGGAATGCTACAAAATAATACAACAAATAAAAAACATGTAAAATATAGATATTGATAATCATAATTAAAGTTAATGATGTTGAATACTATAATTCAAATGTGATTTTTTTTTATGTGCTAGAAATTACACTTTTTATTAGATTTTCTGTTATTTCATATTTATATTACTGATTTATTATTTATTATAATTGATGTACTGTCTATACATTTAATGCCCTGTGAGTAGTTTTTAATTTTAAAAAACAAAGTAGTTAATTATTTTCAATAATGAGGACACCACGTTCTGACTGCAAATATAATGTATGAAGGTAATATTAATTCCATGTACATTTTGTACGTCGACTGAGTTCGCCATGCTATGACGTTGTGTGTCCTGCAGGGTGCGCCATAGCTCGGCCAAGCACAAGAAGTATCTCCACCTTTTGATTCCGGCAGAAACACACACGACTATTTGACTTGTGCTGTTAAAGGGAAAGGATCACGCACACGTTGGGGATGAAAAATGAAGTCCTTGTTGGTGTCCTTAATGCTGGTCTGGTGTGCAGCTGCTCAGCTGAGAGTCCGCAAAGGTAAAGACTGAACCCTCAAGTCGATCTTCTCCAGACGTGCGGAGCTTTTTGGAAAGAACAAGATCTCGCTGTGGTTTAGTGAAGATTTGTTTTCTCTCTCCCAAACTTGTCTTCTCTTAGAGTGGGCATTTCCTGTGGATTTGACTTAATTCTTGCATCATTAGGTCATATGCAGATGTTTCTTCTTATTTGTACCACCAAGGCTCGGGGGCGGCATGCACTTTTAAAGACAAGACCTTCAACCCGGGAGACAGTTGGCATCCTTTTCTGGAGCCCTTTGGACTGATGCTCTGCATGCGGTGTTTCTGCACTGAGGTACTCATGCTTTGCTTCAACTATCGAAAGATAATGTTTTATATATATATATATATATATATATATATATATATATATATATATATATATATATATATATATATATATATATGTATATATATATGTATATATATATATATATATATGTATGTATGTATGTATGTGTGATATATATATATATATATATATATATATATATATATATATATATGTATATGTATGTGTGTATGTATGTATGTATGTATGTATGTATGTATGTATGCATGCATGTATGTATGTGTGTATATATACATATATGATATGAGTGTGACAAGAAACCCCATTCTGTGTTGCAGATGGGTCATGTGAGATGCAGTAAGATGAAATGTCCTCCTCTGCCATGTGACAAGCCAGTAGCAGATCCTCACCAGTGTTGTCCAAGATGCACAGGTAGACCTGCACTTTCCTTACCATGTGTCTTGTGCCCTATTGTATCTTTATTAGACTAGTTTTATTACCTATGGCGATATAAAAGCTCTATTGGAGTTGCTATGTTTAATATTATTATTATTATTCTTTCTTTCTTTTTAGTTTATTTCGAACATGAACACATTTACAGTATAATACATCACACAATTTCATACCATTTCTCTTCACATTAAGGCGTAGGAAGAAGCAAAGCTTATTTAATCCCACCCCGTTTACAAATACATATGTTCATTTACTGTCTTCTTTTTGTGACACAATTACATCAGTGAAAGATTAACACAGCAGTTCTTGCAATATATGATTAACTTAGTCATGATAAACATACTGAGATGAAGAATAAGGTTGAAGGTATTTCTCATAATTCTTCTTTGTACTTTGTAAGCACTATTAATTTGAACAACTGAATCATATCAGTACATTGTTTAACTTGTGTGCTTAATCCATTCCATAGTTTAATTCCACATACTGATATGCTAAAGGTCTTAAGTGCTGTACGTGCATACATATTATTATTATCATTATTATTATTATACGCAAGGGTATCTTAACATGCATGAAAAATAACCAAAATGTGCATGGGCATCAGGCCCCGTGACAAATATCACTCACTAGCGAGACGTTTATCATGTCAGGACGCACAAGAATGGATCAAAAAGTTATGTTTGTAAACAAACAAGAAGTCAGCCATGTTGGTTTGAACCAGCTATTTTGGGCCTAAATCAGGGGTCGAATTTTGACGAACTCCTCCAAGGGATTTTCGTAACTCGGAGCTAACCACTGGAAATATGGAGGCGAGTCATCCAGACATGCTCGTGTTTCTCCTTCCGTCTGTACAGACGTTTGCGGAAATCATACATGAATACCTTAAAGGCCTACTGAAACCCACTACTACCGACCACGCAGTCTGATAGTTTATATATCAATGATGAAATCTTAACATTGCAACACATGCCAATACGACCGGGTTAACTTATAAAGTGCAATTTTAAATTTCCTGCGAAACTTCCGGTTGAAAACGTATGATGACGTATGCGCGTGACGTCGATGGTTGAAACGAAAGTATTGGGACGCCATTGTATCCAATACAAAAAGGTCAGTTTTCATCGCAAAATTCCACAGTATTCTGGACATCTGTGTTGGTGAATCTTTAATGAACAATGGAGACTGCAAAGAAGAAAGCTGTAGATGCGATCGGTGTATTAGCGTCTGGCTACAGCAACACAACCAGGAGGACTTTGACTTGGATAGCAGACGCGCTATCCGACGCTAGCCGCCGACAGCATCGATGATTGGGCGAAGTCCTTCGTCGCTCCGTCGATCGCTGGAATGCAGGTGAGCTTCGGTGTTGATGAGCAGATGAGAGCTGGTGTAGGTGGAGAGCTAATGTTTTTATCATAGCTCTGTCGAGGTCCGTAGCTAAGTTAGATTCAATGGCGTCGTTAGCAATAGCATTGTTAAGCTTCGTCAGTCTGGAAAGCATTAACCATGTAGTTACAGGTCCATGGTTTAATAGTATTGTTGATTTTCTGTCTATCCTTCCAGTCAGGGGTTTATTTCTTTTGTTTCTATCGGCAGTTAAGCCCCATGCTATCACGTTAGCTCTGTAGCTAAAGTGCTTCACCGATGTATGGTCGTGGAGATAAAAGTCACTGTGAATGTCCATTTCGCGTTCTCGACTCTTATTTTCTAGAGGATATAGTATCCGAGGTGGTTTAAAATACAAATCTGTGATCCACAATAGAAAAAGGAGAGAGTGTGGAATCCAATGAGCCCTTGTACCTAAGTTACGGTCAGAGCGAAAAAAGATGCGTCCTGCACTGCACTCTAGTACTTCACTCTCACGTTCCTCATCCACGAATCTTTCATCCTGGCTCAAATTAATGGGGTAATCGTCGCTTTCTCGGTCCCAATCGGTCTCGCTGCTGGTGTAAACAATGGGGAAATGTGAGGAGACTTTCAACTTGTGACGTCACGCTACTTCCGGTACAGGCAAGGCTTTTTTTTTTTATCAGCGACCAAAAGTTGCGAACTTTATCGTCGTTGTTCTCTACTAAATCCTTTCAGCAAAAATATGGCAATATCGCGAAATGATCAAGTATGACACATAGAATAGATCTGCTATCCCCGTTTAAATAAAAAAAAATTCATTTCAGTAGGCCTTTAAGAGAAAGCGATTGCAGCTATTTCGGATACAACACTTCTCAGACGGCAAGAGAACTTCCGAATGTCCGGATCAGCTGTGATTCTACTTACCGAAAAACTTTGTCCATTTGTCGAAGGAGAGACAACCAGAATGCGGGCTCCCCTGGATGTGATAAAAAAGGTAGGGCATGCTTTGTATTACCTGGCCGTCGAGGGAAGACTACGTCAACCGGGGAATGCTTTTGGACTGGCAGTTATTGCCCGCCATGTATGTTGCGGACTCAACGTCTAGGTCCAGAGTATATAAAGTTACCAAAAAGGAATGGACAATGAAGGTGAAGGCAAAAGAGTGAGGAGTCTCCTGACCAGGGACCGTATTTATCAAGCGTCTTAGAGTGCCATTTTACACTTAAGTCCTGAGAATTTGCGAAATTTAGTCCTACTCTCAAACTTAAGAATAAAAGCTATTTATCAACTTTCTTAAGTCTAAGAATCACTCCTACTCTCCACGATATTTAAGAGACCTTCAGAGGTGTCCTAAGTGGTTAGGAGTTGCCAGTGGGGGATGGCACTGAGGCGAGAGAGACGTGCGCGAACGTTCAGGGAGCGGAAGGATGTCCTGGCTTTGTTTGATGACGAGCAGCTGATCAAACGGTATCATTTAGACAGAGCAGGTATTATTTTTGTCCCAGATTTAATAAGGGGCGTCATCTCATCAGCAACATCACGCAGCAGAGCTTTCACAGCAGAACTAAAGGTCATCACAATGCTTCGATATCTCGCCACTGGGAAAATGAATTGGAAAGAAAAGGAAACATTTATTTTTGATTCATTGCCAATATTGTTTGTTTGTTTTGTATTATTTTGTGGTTTATTGTCAAAATATACACTCCCATTGTCCACTTAAATATTTCTAAGATATTTCTTTATTCTTAGACAAGGGATTCCCTTCCGTGATTGGTCATTTCTATGGACACAGAAATGACGTCACCTAAAATCCTGTTTACGGCACATAGTAATGTCGTAATTCAGCTCTGAGTGTGACACTTAAGATTCACTCCTACACTTCGCTGAAAGTGTGAGTAAGACGCTTGATAACTAACTTTTAAGTGCAGCTTTCAGCGAACAATTTCTTTACTCATAAGTCAACTCTTAGCAGACTTCTTAGGATAAATACGGCCCCAGATATCTAGATCCCAGTGACGTGCGGTGAGGTTCATGACTGGTGAGGCACTGACTTCATCACAGTCAGATTTACAAACATATGAACCCTAAAGAGTATCTTATTCACCATTTGATTGGCAGCAGTTAACGGGTTATGTTTAAAAGCTCATACCAGCATTCTTCCCTGCTTGGCACTCAGCATCAAGGGTTGGAATTGGGGGTTAAATCACCAACAATTATTCCCGGGCGCGGCGCCTCTGCTGCCCACTGCTCTCCTCACATCCCAGGGGGTGAGCAAGGGGATGGGTCAAATGCAGAGGACAAATTTCACCACACCTAGTGTGTGTGTGACAATCATTGGTACTTTAACTTAACTTTAACTTTACACATACAAACTGTAGCACACAAAAAAGCACATTTAATAAAAAAACGTTATTATGGTCTTACCTTTACTTATAAGTGCGGGAACAGTGGTGTTCGTGTTGGAGGAGTTGTGAATGAATGAAATATGAAATCCGTGCTGCAGTCTGCAGGTGTACCTAATGTTGTGTCTCTGCAGTCGTTCACGGCTCCTCCGGCGCGAGCATTGTTGTTTTTGCACTTTTTGGCTTCTTGTTAAGTGACTTTTTTTGGGTGGATTCGGTCTTGCACGTGGAGGGTTTGGGTGTGGGCTTTGGTTGGTGTGGCGTTCCCGTCGGGGGGTGCAGTCTGCGGCGAAGGTGCATTAACCTGCACCAGGAGGCGGGATTACGCGAGCCTCACACAGTGCGTCTTCGCAGCAGTTTTATGATTGCTCAGCACAAGAAATACGTTACACACATACAGTTGTTGACAAAATACACTGTACATTATATACCTCAGCCAACTAAACTATGGAAATGTATAATATAATTCATATAGCAATACGGTCTCACTGCACAGCAGGCCAGCAGTTAGCCGAGTCCAGAATCCATGTTGAGGCACAATTGAGCGACGTGCCTCAACTGGCTGCTGATCACCGCACCGTCTCTTCTCAGTATTTGAACGGCAAATGTGAAAATTCAGCAATTTTGAATAAAAATAATCTAAAACTGGTGAAGTTAAATGGAAAATAACATTATAGTATAATCACTGGATACATATAACAATTTAATTTTTTTTTTTTTTTTTTTACATTTTTTTTCTTTCCATTCGCCTCACCTGCCTCTAGTGACCGCACGTCACTGCTAGATCCCTAGTTTGATTGTTGTAAAATGTTCTTTATCACATTGTTTACTTTCACATGTCCATTAAAGATTTGATTAATTTATGATGGCTCATGTGTGATTCACTACAATAGGGCCCCACAGCACACTGGAT
The DNA here is from genome assembly GCF_033978685.3 of Nerophis lumbriciformis. Taxonomy (NCBI): domain Eukaryota; kingdom Metazoa; phylum Chordata; class Actinopteri; order Syngnathiformes; family Syngnathidae; genus Nerophis; species Nerophis lumbriciformis. The sequence continues at coordinate 19,814,736 of NC_084556.2, read as the reverse complement.
TCCAGTTAATTGAAATACCACAACACTGGATATTGTTCAGATAAGTTACATTTAAGAACTTGCACATACAGCAACACTGGAGGTGACTATGAGGTGCGCATTTTCCACGCATGCGTACTAGGTCGCGTTGCGCCGGCGGACGGAGGGGGGAAGGGGGTCTTAAACGACCATTGTGTGTGTGTGGACAAGGATAAGGTTAGGTAGGATTTACCCTGGATAACCTTAGTGTAGAAGGGGCCGGAGTGAGCCCAAAAGACAGATGGGGGATTACAATCATCTTACGCCATTGGAGGTGGGCAGGGTTTGGCCACAAACTTTGATAATGAGTCTGACTATTCACCAGAAAAATGTTAACATTAACACCTCTACTCCTTCATCATATTTGGTGCGTATGATGAATAAGACACCCTGAAGCACTTCTTGAATTAGTCAGGAAATAACCCAAAAACGTTTAGTTACAGAGACGTTGAAATTGGTCTTGTTTACGTTTAAACTGATACTGATCGGTACTTTTCAAAAATGCCATAATTGAATTACAATATGTTATTGTGTCTTAGATAAACCGAAGGTCCCAGCGGCCCTGAGAGCTCCAGTGAAAGTGTGCAGATATAATGGAAGTATTTATCAACCAGGAGAGACCTTCACCAAACACGACCTTCCTGCCAAGCCAAGCAACCAGTGTGCCATGTGCTCGTGCTCTGTGAGTCATTCATCACTTTCATTTATTGTGTAAAATACAAGTGTTTTCATCTTGTTACACTAGATCTTCTCAAGGAACAATACTATAGAATCGAAACATGGACACACTTTGAAGTAGTCCGTGTACATGACTGCTTGAATCGCAGTATAGATTCTCTATTCACCCAAAATGAGTCAACACACAGACATTATTATCCCATTACTTTTGTCCAGTTTAATGTTTGTGCCTTCACAATGGAGCTGTTCTTTTGGCTCGGCTTCCTAAAAAGAGCCGGTGGCTCTTTCGGCTCCTCAGATTTTTGTTGTTTTTCAAATGTATTACCAGAACACATCTATGATAGAACGCCTCGGGATCCCCCGGGAAGAGCTGGACGAAGTAGCTGGGCAGAGGGAAGTCTGGGCTTCTCTGCTTAGGCTGCTGCCCGACTTCGGATAAGTGGAAGATGATGGATAGATAGATTTCTAATGTGAAAACACTAATTATTAGATTAGATAGTACTTTATTAATCCCCGAGGGGAAATTAGATTTTCAGCACAAACCCGTTCAAGATAAGACCAACAAACAGTGTACAGGGTTACAGAACAAGAACGCTGATGGGTCGCCTCAAGGCGCCCCGTAAAAGATGGGAAAAAGGTAAACGCTAAGGGAGGATGAGTAAAAAAATACAATCTAGACTTGGCTCCTAAGGAGGCCCAGTCTGGAGTGGGAACAAACCTCCATAGCAAAGCACATACACATATTACAACATACATCTCGGGACTTGCAACAGAGGGGAGGGAATGGGGGCTACGGTGGCAGGCTGCAGCTCTTCGGGCGCTGCCCAGCCGGCCATCACCCCTAAGGGATTCGCGTCAAGGTTGTTGGATGGGGGGGTGGGGTATGTGTGTGTGGCGTATATTTTTTGTGGATGCATGTGTGTGTGTAAGCCTGCCGCGTGTCTCTGTTCTGCGGCCTTGGTGTTCTTGCCAGTCAGCCCAAAGTCAACAACAACATGTGTGTGTCCGTGAGAGACAAGAAGGGAGTTTGTTGTGTCTTCGCCGCAGTGTCCTTCGGGAGAGTCTCGAAACCAGGGAAACAATCCAAGTTAGAATGTTTTGTAATCAAATCAAAATGACTTATATATTTGTATTCATATGTTCAACATAGAATATATTACCATAAAAACAAATGATAAACTACAAAAACAAACCCATTTCAATTCGACAAAAGGTGCAATTTGATTGTGTGTACTATTTATATATTTACAACTATTTACAGCGAAAGAGCAACAACACATTACACAACCTGATATACATTGAGATGTGCAAAACTAAAAGAAGAACAATTTTGGGCTAGTCTTTTGAGAAAATTGGCATTAAAAAAACACAAATTACCTCCCAGGGGGTGAACAAGGGGATGGGTCAAATGCAGAGGGTAATTTCACCACAATCATAGGTACTTTAACTTTATAAACGCAATTGAGCATATGAAGTCAACTTGTTTTTCCACTCTACTGGTAAGTGTCCATACTCTTTCTCCGCACGGCTTTGCCACAGTCTATACACTACTGCCATCTAACCACTTGGAATTGCAACTGCATACAAAGTTTACTGTATAATACTGGCAAATGAGACACACATGTTTAAGAAAACAAGATGATAACTAGACAGCACAGTGTAAAATTAACATTTATTAACACATTTGAGCACACATAAAAGCACTGAAAAGTGCTACAGTTGAGTACTGGCATCGATACTCAGGTTGGGCCGTTGACTTCAAAGCTGGTTCCTGTTTTTCAAAGCTGGATTGTTTTTGATTGCTAACTTTGTTCCTCATCGGCATCTTATGTGTGTTATTGCATTGGACTGATGCATGAAGAGGATTTTTCTAGGAAGTTAAGACTGTAATGAAACTACTATTCCACAGGAAAAATAAGGTCTATCCATCCCCAGATCTTTCTGGAACATGCACGGAAAAATGTTCAAACTTTAAAACAGCTGACGTTTTGTTCCCCCTGCAGAATGGAAACATCTTTTGCGCTGTAAAAACCTGCCAACCAATCAGCTGCTCCTCTCCGGTCACGGCTGCAGACACCTGCTGCTTGCTGTGTAAAGGTAGGCCAAAGTCTTCCAGCTGACTAAAGAAGTATTTTGTAAAGCTGGAACAGGTTGGTCAGGGCCGCACGAATACTAAATACTTCATTGTTCAAAACAGGTCAAGACTCCACTGGTGGATCTTCATCAGCAGAGGATGCAAACCAGCAGCTCAACAGGGGCGTCGTACGTCACGTCATCATGCATGCTTTGAAAACATTATTCAATCAGTCCACACAACTCTTTTGTATGTGTGTTTGTAAAAAGAGGCACTCGCTGGAGCAGTGTTCTGCCGAGCAGGACGCGGCACGTTCCGACCAAACCGGCGTCGGGACTTCCCCCAGACGCCTCAGCCTCAGTGAACTTGACCTCAGAGGGGCTTCTGAGACCAGCGTGAAGATTTTAATGCAGCAGAAACACCAAAAAGGTTTGCAAAAGAGGCGTTTTTATATGATAAACATTTTAATATCATACATTTAATTTAGGAATATATCTAATTGCAATTAATTGCATTTTATCAATAGTTAACTCATAATTATTCACAAATATAAGGTCTCTTTCATAAGTGGAACTTATTAAAATGTACATCCAACTGGGCAATTTGTTGGATTTATGCAAATATTTGCGTATGCAACATTATGTATGTACCTTATATTTAATAGCTCAACGTAAAATGGACACAAACACTCTTTTAAAAAGGCACACGCAAGACATATATATTTTACAATATATCTATATATATGTATTTCTATACCTACGACTGGCGGAAATATTGTAGAATTTTTTTTATAGCATGTTCTTGTTAAGTCCTTAATTACATAATGTTTAACAGGCTGAATATTACATTTTATTAATAAATAATGGAGCAATATGAAGACCAATAACTTGTACAACATGTAATGCACAGAACATCAGAAGCATTTATTCAGGTAGAAATATCACATATATATATATATATATATATATATATATATATATATATATATATATATATATATATATATATATATATATATATATATAAATAAATAAATGATAAATGGGTTATACTTGTATAGCGCTTTTCTACCTTCAAGGTACTCAAAGTGCTTTGACAGTATTTCCACATTTACCCATTCACACACACATTCACACACTGATGGCGGGAGCTGCCATGCAAGGCGCTAACCAGCAGCCATCAGGAGCAAGGGGTGAAGTGTCTTGCCCAAGGACACAACGGACGTGACTAGGATGGTAGAAGGTGGGGATTGAACCCCAGTATATATATATATATAATATATGTGTGTATATATAGATATATACATAGATATATACGTGTATAGATACATACACACACACACACACATATATATATATATATATATATATATATATATATATATATATATATATATATATATATATATATATATATATATATATATATATATACACACATGTATTACTTTGCAAGCGACTTTAGAAAAAAAATACTGCTGGAAACTATCATTAACTCGCGTTCGCTTTGGCAGCCCTCATTTGAATATATTTTATATTTATTAAAAAAATACACAGCACAGCAGCAACAAAATAGGCTTTATTTCGATGAAAAGTGCTTAACAAACAAAATCCATTATTCAATATGTCTAGCAGGCGTTGTGGCGCCCTACTCTGTTTAGCGGTCCTTGAATGCACCGTAAAAACACCTCAGTTTTGTAATCTTTTGAGTATAGATCGATTACTCTGCTAAGAGAGCACAAATGTACATAATTGAATATCTTAACTGCTTAGACAGCAATGTGGTTGTATACGTTTAGATTAGGGAATGGCGTTTCTTAATGGGGAAAGACGTTAATTTTTCTTGTATTCATGTTAGCATTCAAGCTAGCGAGTTAGCTCCAGTCAGTCTGTGAGTTTATCAAAGTGCAGTTATCAGTCATGGTCTTTATCTCGGGCCTTTTGTCAAGTTTGAAGATATTTTTCCGTCATTAAATATGTAAGTCATAATTGTTAGGATAAAATTAATATAGCTGTTAAACTTCAATAATAGGGTTGCTTAAATCAAATTAAGAAGTTTTAAGACTACATCCACCTGGATAGCGGGAACCCTAGCATGAACACTTCCCTCAACACAGACACAGAATTCATCAAAGCTCACCTTTAAGCATTCCCACACAGCATCAACATTTTGGAACAATGATGAAGTAATAAAAGAAAGGAAAAAATATAATCTATGTGTGGGAGCATAGGAGAAAATAATGTTTGGTTTCCTCTCATTGCACATAACTGTGGTGCGTTCAAGGATCCTCAATTAAAGTTAGAAACAGAGGTGTAGTTTTTAAAGACAGGGGGAAGCTTAACACCAGCACTAATAATAATAATAATCATGTATTATTTGGATTCATATTAACCCACTGAAGATAATTATACATGAATCAACTAATCTCTACATTACACTCCAAAGTAAAGAAAAACCTGACAGATTTGTAATCATATTTCAGGGAATATTACAGGTTTTATGATTATTTAAATTCACATTCTTGCCATTTTATATGAATTCTGTTAGCATTTTTTGGGAAAATAAGACTTTAAAAAACAAAACAAAAGTTTAGATATCCTCTAGATCAGTGTTTTTCAACCACTAGTGTCTGGTGTGCCGTGGAAAATTATGCAACTTCACCTAATTGGTCCAAAAAATATTATTTGCAAATCAATAATTAGAATCTGTAAATAATGTGCCGTCGTCTAGTGTCTGTGCTGTATAGAGCTCGGCAGGGCAACCGTGTAAAACTCCATATCAGTAGGGGGCAGCAGGTAGTTAATTGCTTTGTAGAAGTCGGAACGCATCGAGGATGGTTTGTCGTGATCCCAATATGCAGAGCACAGCGGGAGATGGCGTGCAGGCAAAAAGTTATGTAACGCTTAAACCAAAAATGAACAAAAGGGAAAGGAAACGGCAATGAAGCATAGGGATGGCTATGAAAAACTAAAGTAAAAACGAACTGGCTACAAAGTAAACAAAAACAGAATGCTGGACGACAGCAAAGACTTACAGCGTGTGGAGCAGAGACGGCATCCAGAAAGTACATCCGTACATGACATGACAATCAACAATGTCCCCACAAAGAAGGGAAGCGTCCGCACAACTGAAATAGTCGTGTTTGCCAATAGAAAGCAGGTCAGGCAATAGCACTCAAAGGAAGGCGTGAAGCTGCTACAGGAAAACACCAACAAAACAGGAAAAGCCACCAAAATAACAGCGCAAGACAGGAACTAAAACACTACACACAGGAAAACAACAACAAACTCAAAATAAAGCATGACAACCTGGTGGAGTTTCATTTGTTACCGTTTTCTGCTGGTGGTGTGCCTCCGTATTTTTTTTAATGAAAAAAATGTGCCTTTGCTCAAAAAAGTTTGAAAAACACTGCTCTAGATATGTTAATCCCCATCTTTTAAAGTCAAAAATCTAATTAAGGCTATTACATGTGTTGTAAAAAGCTGGTTTCAACCAAATCCATGCAATAATTATTTGTGTTAGTACATGTAAACATACCAAGTGTGTGTGTAACGGATGGCAACGTTGGGTTTAAAGTGGGACGGGGGGCTCCTACAGGAGTCTTGCATATGGGAACCCCGATTTTGGTGCTCTGCCCATGTTTGCAATAATAAACCCACTCATCAATTAATTGTTTATATCACACCCTTCAATTGCATGATGTTATTGCTTTGTGTGATTCTCTCATTCTATTTATTCCACTGAGTCGCACCACAAACGTTTAACAGTTGTGTTAACACAAAGCTGTTTTGCATTTAAGTTATAGCTCTGTATTGCATATAAAACGGTTCGGATAACTTTTTTTTCTTATCTCAGACGTGTGTGTTCCATGTGTCACCAGCATGTTTGTACAATGGCAAGACATACTCGCACGGAGACACATGGCACCCAGTTTTGGGGAAGGTCCTGGAATGCATCACATGCTCTTGTAGCGACGGCCTGCAGGAGTGTAAACGCATCACGTGTCCCAGTCAGTATCCGTGTCAACATCCGGTCAAGTCACCCGGAAAGTGCTGCAAGGCATGTCCAGGTAGGTTGTAGTTGAATTTTGTTGTAAAAAAAATAAAAATAATAATCCATGCACTTAATCGTAGAGAGTAAAGCTGCAAGTAACCACACTGACTGTTTCCTGGGCTACAAAAACAAAGTGTTGGTCTACAAAGTTGAATCCGCTGTAAAAGTGGACTCACCCAGCACGGTTCGGATCATCGCTATTGAAAGAGCAAGCGCTGCTGAGGTGGAGGTGCAAGTATGGAAGACAGTAGACGGTATAGTAGATATCAATTGAACTATGCAAGAAAACAATTTGCCGGGTGAATAATCACTTATTTCTTCATGCAGGTGTTTTACAATTAATGGAAATAGGTGACGTTGGAAGGAGCGATATCAAGGATCATCCTGAGGATTACACCTTACTGACAACAGTCGATGAAGGTTTCGCACATTCAGCATTCTACAAAACCCAAAACCAGTGAAGTTGGCACGTAGTGTAAATCATAAGTAAAAACAGAATACAATGATTTGCAAATCCTTTTCAACTTATATTCAATTGTATAGACTGCAAAGACAAGATATTTAATGTCCGAACTGAGAATTTTTTTTTTTTTGCAAATAATCATCAACTTAGAATTTAATGGCAGTGACACATTGCAAAAAAGTTGGCATAGGGACATTTTTACCACTGTGTTACATGGCCTTTCCTTTTAACAACACTCAGTAAACATTTGGGAACTGAGGAGACCAATTTTTGAAGCTTTTCAGGTGGAATTCTTTCCCATTCTTGCTTGATGTACAGCTTAAGTTGTTCAACTGTCCGGGGTCTCCGTTGTCGTATTTTAGGCTTCATAATGCGCCACACATTTTCAATGGGAGACAGGTCTGGACTACAGGCAGGCCAGTCTAGTACACGCACTCTTTTACTATGAAGCCACGTTGATGTAACACGTGGCTTGGCATTGTCTTGCTGAAATAATCAGGGGCATCCATAAAAAAGATGTTGCTTGAATGGCAACATATGTTGCTCCAAAACCTGTATGTACCTTTCGACATTAATGGTGCCTTCACAGATGTGTAAGTTACCCATGCCTTGGGCACTAATACACCCCAATATCATCACAGATGCTGGCTTTTGAACTTTGCGCCTATAACGGTCCGGATGGTTCTTTTCCTCTTTGGTCCGGAGGACACAACGTCCACAGTTTCCAAAAACAATTTGAAGTGTGGACTTATCAGAACACAGAACACTTTTGCACTTTGCATCAGTCCATCTTAGATGAGCTCGGGGCCAGCGAAGCCGGCTGCGTTTCTGGGTGTTGTTGATAAATGACTTTCGCTTTGCATAGTAGAGTTTTAACTTGCACTTACAGATGTAGCAATGAACTGTAGTTACTGACAGTGGTTTTTTAAAGTGTTCCTGAGCCCATGTGGTGATATCCTTTACACATTGATGTCGCTTTTTGATGCAGTACCGCATAAGGGATCGAAGGTCACGGGCATTGCCGCTTACGTGCAGTGATTTCTCCAGATTCTTTGAACTTTTCGATGATATTACAGACCGCAGATGGTGAAATCCCTAAATTCCTTGCAATAGCTCATTGAGAAATGTTGTTCTTAAACTGTTCGACAATTTGCTCACACATTTGTTCACAAAGTGGTGACCCTCGCCCCATCCTTGTTTGTGAATGACTGAGCATTTCATGGAAGCTGCTTTTATACCCAATCATTGCACCCACCTGTTCCCAATTAGTTTGTTCACCTGAGGGATGTTCCAAATAAGTGTTTGATGAGCATTCCTCAACTTTCTCAGTCTTTTTTGCCACTTAAACCAGCTTTTTTAAACATGTTGCAGGCATTAAATTCTAAATGAGCTAATATTTTCAAAAAATAACAAAGTTTTCCAGTTCGAACGTTACGTATCTTTGCAGTCTATTCAATTGAATATACTGTATGTTGAAAAGGATTTGCAAATCCATTCTGTTTTTATTTACGATTTACACAACGTGCCAACTTCACTGGTTTTGTATATCCAAAATGCTAATGAGGTTGATCGAAGGTATATTATTATGATTGCAGAGATGTGGGGGAAATTCAAAGACGGAGCAGGGAAACTGGATCAAGCACAGAGCGTTTGTGAAGATGGCATGAAGGAGATGGTCACCTTCTTAAATCCCAAGCAGGTGGAAGGATTGTGTTCACCCTGACTTACTTTGGGGGACGGTATTAGAAAAACATTATTTTAACTGCATGGTTTTATTGTACAAATGTTTTTATTTCCATATTTATTGTAAAATATATTTTAGTGGGAGTTTGACTATTTGAATGCACACAAATTGTATAAAAGTGGACGAAGCCTCTAAATGTGATGAGCGAAGCAATAACTGTGATTTCTTCCAGACCAGCAGGGGGCGAAGTGACAGGACTTGTTAAAGCTGGTAAAAAAGATTGAAGTGAAAATACATTAAGCATGTTTTAAAATTAGCCCCCGAAGGACATCGTTCTGTTCATTTTGTAAGGCAAAATAAGGCCAAAGGCGTATTTGTTGTGTTGTGCTTCTCTGTTTAAAGATAGCGGCAGCTTTTTTGGAACTTGAATCCTTCAATCCTCTTTAAAAATATAACTGACGGTCCAACCATTAAATATTGTCTTGTCTTTTATCTGCCTTCTCTTAACTTGTCATTATATTACTTATTTTCTATCAAGTCCATCTTTATCAGGCAGGGGAAGCAGTGCATTGTCAACACCGTTTACTAGTATTTTGATCACTTCATTGCATGTTTTGGTCACCCTGGTCCATGATTACTTCAAAACCCATGTAGTGAATACTATGAGCAAAAAATAAATATAAAATCCCTGCACTTCCATAAACACCATAGCCTGTGTTTCCTCATGCTTTTTCAGCATTTCCTCAAGCATCTTGAGGAAAACATCAGTAGAAGAGGATGAAAAATAGAATATTATATTATTTCTTATTTTCTTGTTTTTGAGTGCAAGGTAAGTAAAATGTACTTACACACAAAAACTGCTTCACAACACAGTTAAAATATCAGGAAGTACACACAATATAAAAGGCTAATATATTAATATAAAAGACAACATCCATCCATCCATCCATCCATGGATGGATGGATGGATGGACAACAACTTTTGAGCAACATAGTTGCTCAAAAGTAGCTAATTAAAAGCCTGACCAAATATATACAATTTATGTTTGCTTTTGAAGGTGTCATCTGAGCGCAATGAAGGTGGAATATGATCCCAATACATGGGAGCAACAGCCTGGAAGAATCGGTCACCTCTAGTCTGAAAACGAGTGTGTAGGACCTTCGAAAAATTCTGATCCACTTAGCTTAGAGCCTGGGACTTTTCTTCTTTCTTCGTTTTAAGGATCACATTTGGCATGAGTCTTTTAAATGTTTCCCATCCAAACCCCAACTAAAACCCTTCTTTAAAGTCAGAATCATTAAAACGATGGCTGCCAATTACTCCCCTCTTACTTTGATTGGAGAGGTCCATACTTTCCTCATACCCCCATTATTATTTGGAAATGTATGCAGGCTGACCCCTTCTTTACTTGTGTTGCTATACAACCTGCAACAATGCATCGGGAAGATATATTGGATTATTCCTTCAAATTCTGCGCCAAAAAACCCCCAATTCGGGCTGATGATGCTACCCGAACACATACTACACAATATGAAATTGTCAGTGGGCTGTTGAAGGCCCGCTCACATTTTGGAGCTAATAACTGGCATTCCAAAATGTGATGAAACTTGTTTGAAAGAAAAAAAATCCCTATTGTGTCTATTTTGGGGGGAATTGTTACCTGTAGATATCATTTTTAGGTTCACCACTATGAAATACCTGTTATCAGCATTAGAGGGGCCCTTTAAGGGACTGGGTCCCGAGGGGCTGTCTTGCAGCCTTATGCGGACATCTGGGCTGGTGCCTCTGATGGGGTTCATTTAAATAGTTCAATGTTCAGTTTAGAGTTGAAAAACAGACCTAAATAAATGTAAGTTAATTTTTAGAGAGTTACGATAAGTAAATGGCAACAATTCGGTGGAATGGCCCATCGTTATTGTAAACAGCAGTGACCTCCGACCTCACAAATGTTTGTGTTTTTGATAACTCAAAAATGTCAGGAAAATCAATTTTTACCAATACTTCTTGAACATCAACTCCTTTTGAAAGGCAGAATACGCGTAAAAAATGCAAAACAAGCACGTCAATGAGTCATTTCATGACATTCCCACAAGTGCTGCGGTATAATCAAGCCATCCTTGCTGAGTTGAATGCACTCAGAATGAATGAAATGTTTTCTTCCCGTGCTGCAGCAAGATGTGTTCAAGTGCAAGTGAATGAATCGCAGCAAATTGCATCAGAAGGTAATTAAGTCCAACGGACGTGTTTGCTTTCAAAGCCGATGCCTGCACTCTGCGGTGTTTATACTCCATCACAAATACTTCAAAGGTGTTATTTTCTGCACTCCCTTGGTGCTGAGTGACTACGGACAGTAACAGGATATGAGCGTGTGACACCTGAGTAGAGATCAGATGAATAGAGATTTCTTTTTTTTGGCGTCTATTTTGTTAGTGCTCTTTGACACTCATATACAAAGTGCCACCTTTTTATTACATGTTGTGCTGTTAAAAAGTGCGTTTGTCATTCCACGTTGGAAAAAAATATAAAGTTGGAAACTTTTGGGGAAAACATACACTGTACATTTTCCAGGAACAAATGCCATTATGTTTTGGATTTAAAAGAAAATAAGAGAAACTTTCTGGAAAATTGTAGACATTTTGGTATTTTCGAAAACAATGTGAAATTGTAGTAGAATGACGAGAATGTTTCCACTCATTATGCCATATTTTCCAGAAGGTTGACATTATTTTGTAAATGCAAATGCTGACAACTATGCAATGAGGGAATTCTGGTATTTCCATTTTTTTTGGAGGGGGGATTCCATTCTTTGATCAGTCTTTGAAAATCTGGTGGAATGACCACCTTTCCCTTATTTTCCTTGATTGTCCATTTTTTCCAGAGAGTTTACCTTATTTTGAAATTCAAATGTCGACAGGTTGCAATAAAATATGTAAATTATGGAAATTACGGTCTTTCCAAAAACTGATGAAAAATCTTCTGGAAAGACCAGAATTGTCATTGATTGTCCTTTTTTTCTCCAGAAAATGTATCTTATGTTCAAATGCAAATGTTGACAGGTTGCAATAAGTATATGGAAATTCTGATCTTTCCAGTTTTTTGTGGGAAAAAACAAAATACCTGGTGAAAATATCGGGATTTGTTTTATTTTCCCCATTGTACCTTATTTAACAGAATGTTCCCTTATTTTCCTAAATGCTAATGACAAGTATGCAATGAAGGGAAATACAGAAAATTCTGATATTTCCATTTTTGGGGAGAAAATTATAAATTGTTCTTTCCAAATTATTTTTTGGGGGTGTGAGGGGATTACAGTTTTTACAAAAACTGCTTAAAAATCTGATGGAAAGACCAAAATTTGCTTTATTTTCATGACTGTCCCTCTACAACTGTGTTATATTAGTGCCATGCTTTTATCTCGAAGGTCCAACTTTAGCGGCTAGAGAAAGTGTTACGCTGATGTGGCCTGAGCGTTGCTGAGACCAGAAACTGTGCTCCTGCGGCAGAATGCAGAGAGGATTCTTTCCCCATCAGAGTTAAAATTGTGGAAAAATATGGGAAACTATTAAAACTGAAACATCAAGGTGGTGGAACTGAAGGACAAAAATACTAAAGTTTTCTGAGGAAAACAGGAGGGTTGGCAAGTATATGAAAAAGGTGCATTACAAAATAAAACACATTAAAAAATAAAATACATAGCATTTTATTTGTATATTCTTCTATTATATTATATACTGTAATCTATAACAGGTTTTCCCTTTTACAGCATGTTCATCTTTTTTTCATTGTTTCTCAATCATAGTGTGATTCTAAAAAAGTATGCTACTGAGTGCCAAAACCATTTATTATGTCACTTTTTTACATCCCTAAATTCCCTCGTGGGATTAATAAAATATATCTATTTATTATTTCCATCATTTCTCTCACAGGGTGAATAACGCCTGAGCCCATTTATCTATCCAGTGTTGACAAGTTCACATTAATGCTCACATTTAAGAATTTCAATGAAATTCTCTGATTTATTAACCACTGTTAGAACTATTTTTATTGGCCCTTATTTTTGTGTAGTCATCAATATACTCAATTCAACATTAAACAAACACAAAATAATGCACCATTCCCAACATTTGGTTTAGCTTCAGTAATTGTGAATCATCTGGAAAGACTTCCAGAGGCCATATGGACTTAATAAAAGATATGCAGATTGTGTAATTTGTCTTTTCGAGCTTTGCTTATATTAGTAGATCATTTTCACGTCGCGGGATCACTAAGTTCAGAGTGCTGTGGACCAGATGGAACTCTGTGGTGGATTTGCAATTTGTCACTGATAATCACCGGCAGGAAAATCCAGGTCAGTTTATGGACTGCGTAAACTGTCTGAGGATCCGTGGTGATGTCATAGTGACATCATCAGTTTAAGTTACTGCTAAACAACTTGGACTTTTTCGATTTACAGTAGTCACCTATTATTTGAATCATTTCATAAATCATTTAACCACTGGTCTAAAGAAAAAATAATGCCTAATATTAATGATATTTCCAGATTATCATACATATTCAGCAGCACTTTACCTATTCACTCTTGGCTCCTTCCTTGTTACATTGCTTTCCTGTGCAGGAGCTTGTGTTGTGTCTCCAAATCCCTCAGCAGCTTGAGTGCCTCCTTGTGTTCTCTCTTCCTCAAACCAGTTCCAGTATTACGGCACCTGTGCAAGAAAACCAAAGAATATGTTTAAATTGTGTTAAAATCACAAGAGCGGTCATTGAAAAGTGTGAACCTAAAGGTGCTTGACCTTAAGTCCTTGATTATCTCATCAAGTAGTTCACTCTGTCTTGGTCTCAAAGGTGGTGGTTCCTTAATCTGTGTGAGAAAGTTGATTCTTCCATCATAAAATGTCACAATGTATTAAAGTGGAAATAATTCACAATAAAGCGTGCATTCTCGTCTGCCCAAACCTGTTTGAGTCTTGGTCTGTACGGCGTCTGGATGCTATCGAGTTTTGGTTTGGAGAGTCTGTAAATATTAAGATTCTTCAGTGTGCGCTCCAGCATTTGAACAGCTGTTTGGATTCCTGTTAAAAAAGAACATTCCTCTTCACCATGGGGCCATTGTGCATTGTGTAGCCAACGTTTTTTTGGAGGCCCGCATGAAGTGGAGGGGTAAAAATAGCTGCCGGTCCTCACCGACTGGCCGCACCACATCAGGATCTGATTTTGTGCCCATCTTCTTCTTTCTGCTGGGAGAGAACCCTTCAGGCGCGGCGTTGTCTTTGAGTCTCATGGACGTTTGGTCGTCTTCAGGGAATATGTTTGCCTGAACAGCGTTAAAATGTCATCTTACAGACTCCTTCAATATAAATCCATTGGATTTATTTCTGGTATCAGTCTTTCATTCAAAAGGTCTCATATCATATGACAATATTTTACAACAATTCTAAATAAGTGCCTTGATGCTGGAGTTTAGACAGTTTATAGGTACTATTAGTAAGCCCTCCTGGGAATTAGGGTTTCACGATATATATCATATATGTAAATGATGTAGAATAGAGCTTGTAAAAATATCTTGATTATGCATGTTGATGACACATTGTAGATGAGTCCTGCAAATTTCAGAAGAACAAGCGAACGAACGCGTCCTCCAGGCAATGTAGCGTCCTCGCTAGTGGCTAACCTTTCTCCACAGTGCAAAGCTGCTAAGACAGCAATCCTTGCATCCATTGTGGGAAATAAACCAAGGGCCTAATTTACTAAGACCCAAATAGCAGGTGCTAAACAGCATGTGCAAACAATAAAATAGCGTGTACTATCATTGAGCGTGTTGCGTGTGATCTACATGCAATTCATAACTGGTGCAGACCGCCTTATTTAAATGAGGATTTTGCGTGTACTATACGACCAGGGCTTTCACCACAGACACACTCGGTCATTTACTGCACTTTAATGTTATCATGCCGATTTTGCTGTGTTTTTAAACATGCAGCAGACGTGTGACACTTTTTATGGGCCTTTCAGAAACCAGCGGTCCTAACTCCTGCGGTGCATCTATAATGGAACCCTTTTTTTTTTCTTCAGTGTGCTCTTGGGAGTTGTTTGCTGCATTGCTTGCGAATGTGAAGAAGAATATGCAAGAAAATGCATACTGCAATAATTTTTTTTCACAAAGGAAATAGATAATATATAATTTATATATGAAAAAACGAACGTCATTAAAAAAAACGCTAGCAGACAACAAAACACATCAATTTAATTTGTTTTAATCAGTCCCTTAAAGGGGAACTGCACTTTTGGGGGAATTTTGCCTATCGTTCACAATCATTATGAAAGACATGACGACGGATGGATTTTTTTCAAATGTATTCTAAATATTAAAGAAATATAAATAAAAGTGCCAATGGGAGGTCCTCTATTTTGCCCATAAAATCCAATAAATAACCATTCAAAAACCACCAACAATACTCCATTTACATTTTGTCATCTTAAAAACAAACTCCGGACAACAAGCTTTTAGCCTCTCTCAAACTACAGGATCCAGCTGGGATACAATAGATGCCTATTTACGGAAGAAAAACAGAATGATTAAACTTGATGACTGATGAATATTAATTAGCAGAGCTCCAAGCTTTATTTTGAGACGTGTAGTGAAGTCTGTATTTTTTTAATGCGTGAAGTTGTTGGTGCATTTGTATAATAGGAGACCGTTGCAAAAGTAGACATACTGTACCTTTGTGACAAAGACGTGTTCATCTGTGTTGAAGTTACTCTTTGACCCCACTGCCAACTTCTCCTTCTCAAACTGGATTCGAGCAGGGCGACGCTCATGCAGCAACAAAGGCTTGTGTAACACCTCCGCCACCTGCAACAACACAATTGCAGTCGGTTTTTTGTAAAGATATGCTTTTGTTTTAAGTAAGAAGCTTACATCTAAATTTTTGGGCTCTAAAGTGCCACCTGAATGGAGCATCGTTGAGAGAGCCTCATGAGTATGAGTCTCTTTCTGTCGGAAAAATTTGGCGTCTACGTGTACAACTTGCTCCCTTAGTGTCCTTTTATTACATAAATTGTTGATCTGTAGAAATAAATCTGTCAATAAAGTGTGTTTATGTCATTCAAACAAATAAGAACTAGGATCACACTGAAAAATATATATTTACTTGATTACTTGGGCAATTTTTTTTATTTTTTAGGACAAAACTGCCATTAAGTTTTGTATTTAAGAGAAAATACGGTAACATTTCTGGAAAATAAGGAGAATTCTAGTCTTTCCAAAAACAATTCAAAATCCTAGTAGAAAGATCACAATTCCCCTGTTTACTCCCTCAAAGTTGTTTTTACTTTCAATTGCAATATTGGAGATGTATGAAATTCTAGTCCTTCCAATGGAAATACATTTTTTGGGGGAAATACCATTGTCCTTTATTTTCTAGAAAGTTTATACTTTTGTAATGCAAAATTGACAGTTAGCTTTGAGAGAAAATAAGGAAACTTCTGGTCTTTGCAATTTTTTGGAAGAAAGTTCTTGTATTAACAAAAAAGTTTGAAACATTTTGGTAGAAAGGCCAGAATGTTCCTTATTTTCAAGAAAGGTTCCCTTATTTTCAAATACAAATGTTGACAGGTATGCAATTAAGGTAAATAAGATCAATTCTAATCATTAAAAAAATATATTCTAGTGGAAGGATCAGAATTTCTCTTATTTTCCCTGTTTGTCTCTCATTTTGCATTAACTTTACCTTATTTTCAAATGGAAATGTTGACAGGTAAAACAAGGACAATTCTGGTCATTTCAACAAAAAAAATAATGTTTTTCTTTTAATAGATGATCATTTCTCTAAGTTGTTCACATTTTCCAGACTTCCTTCCTTTGGTTGTAGTTTGTCTAACTTGCAAATAAGTTGTTATATCGAGATTGTTTATCTGTGTTGAACTGACCACAAACCCATCAAAAACCTTTTGGTGAGTAGAAGCAGACATCTGGAGTCCATGCTTGACATCTTTACATGTCACTGTTATTCCCATCTTCTCCTGGAGGTAATATGTCAGCAGTGGGAGGTTTCCTGTGTGGAAACATGAGTTATTTCATGCAATAAAATTGATTGTCAAAGCATTAAGAACACCTGAAACATTTCTTTACCGCTTTTCTTTGTGGTCAAAGCGTTGGAGCGAATGTCGATTTCTCGAAGCTTTGAGAAAACGGATGCAGGCAGCAGCGCCTCTTCCTCTGCAATCTGACAAAGATTAAAACATTGACGAGGGGAAGTAGCTGACATTAAAATGAGTTTCCATTAGGGCACCTTGTTGTGAGATAAATCAAGGAACTGGAGCTCTGGTAGAGGTGACAGTAACGCTCTGAGGAAGTCACTCTCCTTGACGCAGATGTAAACAAAGATGAGAGTAATTGAAACGTTTCAACTTAAAGCGTATTTCCCTACCTGTGACATGGTGCTAAAACTCCTCTGCTCATCAAGGGCTGGATTGGAAAAAGTTATGACAGATGAACAAAACCATGTGATTTCTCTCAGACAATCAGTGCAGAAAGATTATGACAATGTACGTTTGTATACAAATATAATATAAATATAATATACAAAGAAAAGACATGAAACAAACACAGTATTCAGGTGGGGGTTAGTTAAAGTAGGGGTATTCAAAGTATATCACAGCCCTGAGCCCACGGTTCGTTTTTTTTAGGCTGGTGGAATACAGACAAATAAAACTAAACACTAGCGATTAGGGTCACTTTGAAAAGACAGAAAGTTTGCACCTCAGTTTTCATATGCCCCACTTTTCGTATAATTCCGTTTTTTATTACATTTTTTGCCAAATTACCAAAAATTACCAAATTTTCACTGTCGATGAAAAGGATTTTAAGTGTGCCTTATAGTCTGAAAAATGTGGTAAGTAATATGCAACTATAATTATTTTATATTTGTTTACGTTAATAAATGTGGTGTTTTAGACTGCAATATTGTTCAATTAAGGACACTTATTACATATGTCTAGCTTGTGTGCTATTGTGTGCTTAGCTGTTGTGTAGTTGCTAGCTCCTAGTAGATTATAGCCTACCATGTTTACCTTTTGTAAATGACTTGGCTAAAATACAAAAAAAAACAACCTTGTGTGCTTATTGGAGAACATTTAGATGTTAACTTGGCCCAAGTAAACACATTGCAGGACTGCTTCTATTGGACCTTATATCGGACATTTTAGATGCATGGACAGATACTTATTCTTTTGCTTATATTGGTCCAATATGCAATATCAATATCAGACCAGGACACCCCTATTCTGGAAAAGATTAATTGGATTTACAGGAGTTCTAATGGGAAAAATTCCTTCTTTGTTTTGTACGATTCTGTTTTTGTCTGACCTTTTTGGAACGGATTAATAGCAAAAACTGCCTTACAACTGTAAAAGGATACAAAATGAGCTAAAATGTTATGACAATGCTTTCACATATTACTAATGCATTACTATTTGCATAGCACATTTTGACCATATATTGTACGTTGAATTAGAAAAGAGAAAAATATCAAAGTGGCTCAAGCATGCTCTAGTTTTTCTACAAATGCAGACAATGTTGGAAAAAGTTTTACACCCCAATATTGAAGTCACTCACCACGTCCTTCTTTTTCAAGGGGGGTCTGCACGGGTCTGGAGCAGCCGGTCATCACATTCAAATATGGTATTTTTGTGATGCGGTTACCTTGTAGGTTTAAGTGCTTCAGTCTGTCAAAGGGGAGAAAAAATAGAAATTGTTACAATTATCACTACTTAAAAAGCAATAATATTCTAATTTTATTTACAAAAGCATGAAAAAAGTTAAATATGTTTTAAGCAAATAAATGATGTGCATTAAAACAATTAATGGTATACAAAGTTAATTTAAATTATACAAATTATATAAATTATGCAACATTTAAAAGTGTGATTACGGGTATTCTGATTCATTGTTTAAAAGTACTATTGTTGTTACAACCATCTGTGGCAAAGTGACCATGAGGTAGGTCTTTAGCTCCCTGAAAACAAAAAAAATCTTTCCATTTCTGCCTTACTCCGGTTTAAATACATGCACCATTCGTACATCTAAGAAACACTTTTTGTCTAACATTTTCAAAACAAAAGCGACAAATACTACTAAGAAGTGGCCGCTAACTACCGCTGGAAAAGTGACAAGTTTCCATAAAAAGTTACGACGTTAGAAATTCCAAAGATCTTGTTAAGTTCTCCTCGTACCCAACTGTCCAAAAGATTTATGAGACATACAAATGAATGACATGCAAAACACATCATTTTAAACAGTCTAAAAAGTTGGAAATGTAGATAAAGGCTCCTTTAAAAAGAGAAACATATTTTGTTAATTAATTATGTATTATTACAAACATGTAAATAAAAAAATATATACATACATACACTGTATATATAATTTATATATTGTTGTAAACGAATATCGTACAAAAACATTTTTTTCTATTTAAGTCAGAGAAGTGAAATTGTCCAATTAATGTAAATATTTTATTTTTTCAGGTACTGTATTGTATTTAAATTAGTGAATCTGTACAACAAAAACTATGTTTCCTTGAATTCAGGGCTGGAAAGCCCTGAAAAAAAGTTAAAACTCAAATGCAACAAAAATCACAAACCACATCAGTACCTCTTGAGGGCTGAGAGGCTGCCAAAGACCTCCGAGGACAATTTGTTATCATCGAGCATCAGGACCTCCAGGGCGTTAAAAGGATCTTCAGTGTGCCTGTGCAAAACAAGAAACAAACAAAACATGTCATACGTTAATCCACAAATACATTTTCCACTGAGAAAAACATGCCATAAAACAGTTTACCAACACACATTTAAAAGGTGTGTTTTTAAAGTATATTCTCCAGACACAATCAAAAGTGAATATGTAAAAAGGGTTACCTTAAAAATAATGGCAACAAAGTGACAACTAATATGATTGAATAGATTTTGATTGCCATAAATTTGAGTGAAAAAAAATAAAGATTACGTTAAGATTTAAACGAAAACATTGAATACATTTAACTAAAAGTACCACTTAAAATGAGTTAGATTTACAAAGCATCAGGATGATGTTAATTTAGATCCACTAATTTGCTAATTAAATGTCATATATAATTTCTTATTTATATCCATTGACAAGCGGTAGAAAATGGATGGATGGATGGATTTAAATTGCATTTCCCAATTATTTGAACTGAAATTAAATTTACATTTGATATTCACTTTCGTTGATTCAACTTGTTTATAAATACAGAATGCTTTAGTGACATTTATTTATCTTCACCAAATATTTGATTTAAACTAAGTAAGGCACACACAATACTTCTATAGAAATAAGAATTGGTGAAAAAAAATATCACCTATCATTAAAGAATCACCTGAAGTAGAAATTAGGAAAATATGGACAAAATACACAACTCATCCAATTGTTCCTAAAGTAGTAGTAAAGTAGTATAAAAGAAATACAATTTAAGATGATTTATAGAAAATTCCCTATAATGATTTTTCTGAAGCAAAAATGTACCCTAATGTTGGACACTTTGTCTTTCTGTAATGTTAACATACACAATTTAGATTATAATCTTGAAATATGACTCATTTATTTTTTAGAGGCGATGAAGTATAGGCTGACAATTTGGTGTAAAGATACATATATATTCCCATTGACGACTAAGTTTTGCATATTTGTATATTATTCAAAGTAAACCCTAAATTTGGACTAATGTTTTAACCTGTCAAACAAGACACTTCAAAAAATACTAAAGACCTCAAGTTTTCTTTACTAGATAAATAGACTTAATTTAGACAACCACTTTTTATTTTCACTTTTATAACTGTGAAATTCATATCTATTCTATCATTATCTGCTCCTGCATTTATTTAGGCTGTAATATTTTACACTTACCCTGTATGTAAACTGCTTATCCTGAAATATGTTAAAATTAAAGGAGTACAAGTGTTTGTATAGTATAGTCAAATGTTTAAAAACAAGGAAAATTCCATTTGTGCACCCCCTCCTGGCCGATTGGAATATTGTGAAATTGCATCTTCAAATTCAAATACACATTTTCTTATGTGTTTACTTCCTGTGGGAGTAAATCTATTGACATATTTGCATGATGCCAGTGAACATGTCTCATTAAAGATACTAACAAAGATGAGAGAGGGTCTTGATACTGTGATCCAAGATGAGGCGGAAACAAACAAAGCTCATTTCCGGTCAGATGAAGAACTTTCAGTAGAGGAAGGCGGCTGAAGGAGACGACATCATCAGCTGACAAACAGTTATAGGACAAATCCAAAACCTGAAAGACAAAATGTGATTATTTAAATGACATTTAATTATTCCAATGTTTTGCTTATTTTACCTGAAGATGAGGAAAGTCTATTGCATCAAAGGCGACATTGCAAAGGCCGTTCACAGCCAGATTGAGTTCTTTTAAAGAAACAAAACTGCCAAAAGAGTCTTTGGAAAAACACAGTTGCCACGTTTAAAGCAGAACTAATTAACTTTTGAGTGGAAATTGTCTGACCTAAAGAGAGGGAGTTAATGGATGCATCCACGTAGGCGACGTTGTCAAATGCCTTGAGGTCTTCTGGCTTGACCTGTGCAAGGAAAAAACAAACACCAAAGTATTTTTATGCACAGAAAAGACATATTAGAGCACAGGTGTCAAATTCAAGGCCAGGGGCCAGATCTCGCCCGCCATGTAATTTGATGTGGCCCGTAAGAGCCGTGAAATAATATGTGTCAATAAAGTACATTATCTTTTCTTACAAAATGTATTAATTCTTCCCTTTTGGGCGAAAAAAAATAGATGTACTGTATGAAATTGCATATATTTTTGTTCAATATTATCTAGTCATTTCACAAATATTATTATCATACATTATGAAAAAAAATATTAAAATAAAAATAGATACTGAAATATTTGCTTGACTTCTGTCTGAATATGTAATAATAATGTTGTTCATGTTAATAATGTATTGTTATTTAAATTGTATGAATTTAGGTTGGAGAGTAGTTATAATTTGTAATAATAATTAACTATTAGTTTCATGTTTCCTAATACTGTAACAAATAATCATATGATACATTACAAACTTTTTTGTTAACATTAAAATAAATGACTGATTGACTTATGATTTCAAAGCAAGTAATCCTTTAAATTCTACATTGTAAAAACGACAATAGATTTCACGGTTAAGAAAAAAATAGGTCGCCAGAATCTTACCGTTTAAAAAAACAGTGGTACTGTTTTTCTGTTTACAGTAATACACAGCAAAAACCACAACAACAACCATCGATTTTACGATAAAAAACTGGCCACTCAGTCGCCAGAATACTATCGTTTAAAAAAACTGTGGTGTTATTTTTCTATTTACAGTAATACACCACAAAAACAACAACCATTGATGTAATGATAAAAAAGACTGGCCTCTCAGTTGCTTGAATTTTATCGTTTAAAATAACAGTGGTGTTATTTTTTTACTTACAGTAATACACCGCAAAAACAACAACAACCATCGATTTTACAATAAAAAAATCTGTCCGCTCTGTCGCCAAAATGTTATCGTAAATAAACAGTGGTATTTACAGTTATATGCTGTAAAAATAGACCATCATTTCTACATTAAATTCTGGTGACTAGGCTGCCAGTCTACAGATTTTCTTTTATTTTTTTTTTGCAGAGTACGTAAAAAAAAAAAGTGATCAAATGCATAAGCAATTGTGTAAAAAAATATCATGAGATGAATCCTTATACATTTATATTAATGTATTACTCATAGTTAAAAGCGGACCCCTGAGGGCAACCATAACTGCAATGTGGCCCTCAATGAAAACACGTTTGACGCCCCTATATTAGAGAGTCAAATTGGTTCTTACAGCATCCAGCTTCTGCTCACTGATGTTGACAGTGCAAAGTTCAGACGGTTCACCAACCTCATGAAGTTGCAGCTGCAGGATAAAAAAAATACATGTTTTTACAGTGCCTAAAAGGGGATTTTAATGTTTTTTTAAATGTCTCACCAGGAAGTCTCTGTCTAAAGTATAACATCCATGGCAGCTCTTTTCTTTATCACAACTCTCCTTTTGTCTTCTGCACAAAGTCATGCTTTTGTGTTCCTCTGCCTTTCTGAAAGCTATCAGCCAGTGAGAAGCACCTAGGAGAAACATGTCTTTTTAGTAAAAGTGAATAAATAGTATTCACTTGTTTCATGTGATAAAATGAAAGAAAAACATAATTAATCAGAAACACAATGGTCAAAAACATTTCACATAAAACGAAGCAGAATTATTTCATTTATAGTTCTTTTTCTTCCAAGACTACTCGACATTGAACTTACCTTCTTCCTTTTGACACATTAACGTCCGAAACATAATCCGTTGTAACTTTTAAAGTCAAAAGTATCCATGTTTAAGTACGTTGTTACTGTAGTGTGCTACAGTACATTCTATCTCCTAGCAACACAATGGACGCGCATAACATCCCGTCCGATAGATGGCGGTAGTGAGCTAGACGATTAAGAAAAATAAATATTAACGTGTAATACACTAAATGTAATAAATAATAATTGAAACCCCAAGAAAATGGATGTATGCATGGATTTGGCGTTAGGCGTATTTTTTTTAAATCAACTCCAGGTTTAAATAGTTATCGTTACGTAGTTCCTAACATTGAGGGTCACACTGCGCATGCCCGTGGCTTCCCGAGTCGTCACGAATGGGTGTTATTTGTTGTGTTATTTGTTGTGTTTTCCCCTACTGAATAAGTCCTCGCGTCTTACTAGAATGCACTTGGCAACACAACGACACCGATAATACTAACGAGTACCTTCGTGACCTGTAAAGTAAAAGCCAGTCCGACGTTTGAGAGAAAGCCGCCAAACGAACACGGAAGTGAGTAGGAAGCAGTTCTCTCTTCCGCGTCTTCATCTCTTGTGTCCTTAGTGTCAAGATCGCCGCAGCTCTACGGCCACATATTATAATTAGACAGTGCATCGGTCACGACGAGCTCAAGGTTGACAAATGTGACGAGTGACTAGTGAAGGTATGGGATTTTAATTTTATTACCCGTGTTGGACAAAAACGCTATCACGTTTTTGCTACTATGAATTCTTCCTCTCACTGTGCGACCAAGCAAGACGCTGCATGGCACTTGGTAAATAAACGTGCTGCATGTTCTGACAGGAGCTGCTGGTGCATCATGGGAAACGCACCATCTAAAGCTGACTGTGGAGATGAGCCACCAAAGACAACTTTATTTGAAAAGGAGCCAGATGGCATCACCTACAGAATCCCCGCTCTCATCCATCTGAGGCACAGTGGTACCTTCCTTGCCTTTGCAGAGAAAAGATCTTCTCCTCGTGACAATGATGCCAAACTTATTGTCATGAGAAGAGGGGTGCAGAATGCTGACGGATCTGTTCAGGTATTTATTTAGATGTGACCCCCTGATTGCAACTAAATCGTGTGCTAATGTTGAGAGAAATTGAGGGAAATAATGTGGTTGCGGTGCACAAAGCTGATAACTGTTACCTGACTCTCGCCAGATCCTTGTAGTTTGCTCAGCTCCACACAAGGATCTGGGACTTCTCAATAGGAGATGTATTTCAGAAGGCGGGGCCTTGTAAAAAAAAATCATTGTATGTGATTGGACAAACCACTTGTCCGTTATCTTAAATGACGCAGTACTTCAACCACTCACATCGCGGGGAAATCCAAAACAGAACAGCCGACATATTGGATAGCGACAGAGCGAAAATAATTAATTAATTAATTTAAAGAATTAATATTCGATAGATTCGACAACACAGTTGCAATAGCAGAACCAATGTCAGCACACGACTCCTCGCTGTGTGCCACCATTGTTGTTTGAATCAAACAGTCGCTTCGGCGCTACGTCACATCTATGAAATCCCGCCCGGCAATCCTGATTGGTTTCATTATTTTTTGCTATCTTGAAGGAGTTTGCATTGCCCTCGATCCCAGATCCTTGTGTTGAGCTCAGCGAACTACAAGGATCTGGCGAGAGTCAGGTTACAAAGCTGATGCAACCAGCAGCCACTTCAGCTGTACCATTTCTACATACAACACAACACAACGCAAAAACAAAAACATAGCAATAAATAATCCATCCATCCATCCATCCATCCATTTTCTACCGCTTGTCCCTTTTGGGGTTGCAGGGGGTGTTGGAGCCTATCTCAGCTGCATTCGGGCGGAAGGCGGGGTACACCCTGGACAAGTCGCCATCTCATCACAGGGCTAAATAATACATATTGTGCACATATATTGCACAATGCATAAATAGACAACCAAACAAAATAAAAACACCATTTCAACACCCACATACACCGCAATGGCCTCTGCAGTGCTCCTCGTCGTCGTCTGCTGGGGTGGGGGCCGTGCGGCCAGAGACAGAAACAAACCCTACAAAGCAATTAAAAGAGCCAACTTTGTCTTAGGCTGCCCACCAGCCCCCGGCCAATGTCCGGTCCGCACGGATGAGCGATAAATTAGCCGAGGGAGACCGAAGGTTCCTATACATGTTCCTTCAGTCCCGTGAGGCTTGACCATCCCGGCGATCAATGCAAGCTCCATAGCCCTGTTTATTCCTCCGCATCTCTTCCGGACTCCGGTGTGGCAGAGAGCCAGCAGCTGGTCTCCGGTGCAAAAAGTTAAAAAGTTCCTGTAAAAAGCATCACCGAAGTCACGAAAGTGCCACCCCTTGTTGCGCAGTCCTCGAAAGGGTTGGAACCAAAAGGCAAAAAACACATGAAAACCAGAGGGAAACATCCATAACACAAAAGTGGGGTATACAAGAGTGCAGAACCACTAAAGTGGCGCCACCTTGGGGAAAAAGAAGTAGAAATAGGTGCTAACTGTCCGACTCTGATGTACCTATATTGTTGTTCACATACGATATTACTACATTGACTGTGATATACTGGAAATGTTATGAGGTACACTTGCATGGTCTAATAACATCTAATAAAAGAGATGCAGCAAAACAACTGTCTTTACACATAATACGGTAGTACCTCTATTTAAAAGATACTCGGCCATTTTAAATATTCCGCTCCGAATATCTTTGGCAATTTCCGTAGATTCTGCGTCGCTGGAGTAATGCTTCTGCATTCTGATGATGTTATCAGATCAGTCATACTAGAATTACGCAAACATTGGAAAGAGATGTGCTGTTTGTCATTCACAATCCTTATGTAAGACAATAACACATATGCTTGGCTTTTTTATGCATTGGAAATCATAAATAGATAGCTAACAATTGAGTCAACTGATCGTGGTTCCTCTTTTGCGCTAATCATACCCTCTAGAAAAATTCAGAAACCGCAAACATTGCTCCATTTACATGTCGTGACCTGAAAATTAACCAAATGAGTGAAATTTTTATCATAAGCGCCAACGCACACGGCCTATTTTGGCGGCGCATTGATAGCAGCGAGCTAATGCTCGCTTACGCTGCTATGGTTGGCACACTGAGCCGACGGCTGCTTCTGCTTCGTCTCAAACTTGCAAAAAGTTAGTCTAGATCATAATTCATGCATCTCTCACCTGCTAGTAGACAAATGTGGCCATGGTCCGACAGGCTGGTCAACTTTGACATCCCCCGAGATGGCGAAAAAAATACATTTTTTTTACCCTTTGTTAGGATTGTGATTGTATCTTCATCTAAACGGAACTATGTGAGCGTCCCACCGATTGGCATCACAGTGAGAGTGGAAGTATTACAGTAAATGTTTGTTTTGTTATGGTTTATTATGGTTAGTTTGTATGTTTAGCACTTAGCAATGCTGCTGATGCTATAGTGTTTCAATATAGCTGCATCTGTTTAGCATACAGCTTCTAAAACTTATTACTCATCCTCCTTGTGTACGGGCTCAAAAATATAAGGTTCTGGAATCGGGATCATCATTTTCCCCAAAGTAATCATTGTTGGCTCTCACAAAGTCTGCTTGATTAGCATTATTGTCGAGGGGGAAGGGATCTTTTGTTGCTACTTCTACGCCACGGATCACGAGACTGGTTTGCTCATTAACGCTCAAAATGGCTCGTAATTTCCAAGAGATTGATACTATTTTGATCATATCTATTTGTTCACGCATTTTAGAAGTCTTTTTGTGTCATAAATCATATATATATCATAATAGCTTTAAAATAGAGGCAACTCATTTTTTCACTCTACTTGTACTTTAAAATAATATCTAAACTGCGGACAGGTATTCATGAAAAAATGTAAAAAGCTGCTGATGGTGTATTTGACGGAAGAGCAGCTTGAAGGAGATACTGTAGAAGGCTACCCTTCAAGGTCAATGTTGTACATTATTATTACATTACTTCATAAAACTAGTTGTTAGTGTTACATTCTATTGTATATATTGTATTTTATACAGTATTTCTTCAGTTTGTTTTTCTTTTTAAAAGGCATGTTACATGTTAAGATTGTGCTGCTTTTGGGGGGACCAAGCACGAATTAAATTGATTTTAATTAATTTCAATGATAGAGGTGGTTTTGTGATACAAGTGTTTTGAGTTAAGAGATGTGTCATAGAAGTGTCACAGATGTGTCATAGCTTGTAAGTTGAGGTACTACTGTATATTGTAAGAATGAGGATACAGGATAATGGATACAGTGCACTTAAACTACACAACATAAACACATGTGTGCTATTCCAATATCCACTATCAAAATATATAAGAAGGTTGTCACTGGTGAATTCATTCTGTTCTGGCAATAACACGTGGAGAAGGCAATAGTACATAAGGTGCAAAGTCAAAACAGAGGGTTATCATGTTTTAAAGGGGATCTATTATGCAAAACCAACGTTACTTACCTATTGGTATCTGTTTTTGTGTTTTGGGGATTTGAAAGAGTCCTGTAAATGTTAAATCATACCATGGAGGCATGGCGGAGATATTTATAAAACAATCTTGCCCTCCTTCAGATTTCCTTCAAATGAGCTATTTTATTTATGCACCAAGTGTGACGTTTTTCCCAAGTGTGACATCAGTGGATTAGCCATATATGGTAGAGATTTAGCTAAAGTGCTTTGCGCGAGTCCACCATTGTAGTCTGACGTTGTCGTCAATAAGATCCTTGTTTTTCTCTACCCTCTTGTTGTGGAGCTGGCTGGCTCGTACACGAACATGCATCCTGCGCCTAATACAAAGTAGCATATAGTTCTCACTTATATCTGTCAGTAGACTAACTATGGAAGCGCTAAAAAGTACAACATAGACGCAGTCAAAGTGGAGGCACGTAAATAAGACTACCCCCAAAACCAAACGGGTCAGAAAGCAGCTGGAAACAGTCTGTAAAACATAGAGTAGGGAAGGGATTCATATGGCCCCATTCCTGGGTAGATCTCGCGTGAGAGGAAGGGGGGGTATTCATTTTGCAATTGCAGTCTGCTGAAAATGATGGAAAGCGCCACTCTACATAGCACTTGATGCTTTGGTCAAAGATGGAATTGCTTAAAAACACATTTTAAGATATTCAACACTCTACTTCCAAATAAAGTGGGTAGTGCAGCCCCCAATTTGTCACGTTTCATGTGTCAGGTAAAGAGCAACAAATGGGGCCATTTGAACCCTTTCCCACTGTAATGTATGCAAAACTTTGGCCAAAACGTCACGTCTGGGTCGCATGTTTATGCGTGGGTCATTCTCCCAGGATGCAGACGGAAAACTCCAGAGGTAAGGTACAGGTAAGAAAATTATTTAATGTCCATAAATCAGGCAGGAACAAACAAACAAAGCAAACGTGCCTATAGCACGGGGTGCTAACGGAATAGCTAACAAGAAAAGCATAAGGCAAAGCATAGCTCAGGGATCCAAAGGGTAAACGACGTAACTTGTTGCATGTAAGCAAATAAGGAAGCCAGACTGATTGGCAACTAAAACACAAACCCAGGGGTGCTCAAAAACAGGAACTGAGGGAGTCCAAAACTAAACAAAACATGATCCGGGCAACGGATCATGACACAAAAAAACCCAATTACATGTTATGTAGACCCCAAGGAAATGTTTTAAATGTAGAAAAAAAATCGTAATATGACTTATATTTAATAAGCACAGAGAGCTTATTAAATGTCGCGATAGAAGTGTCCAATTTAAGCACTGTCCTGTCATTCCAGTGGCTGTCGAGCGAGGAGCTGTCAACAGCATGCCTGCCGCTCCACCGCACCATGAATCCTTGCCCAGTGTTTGAGAAAAACACCAGCACCTTGTTTTTATTCTTCGTCTGCATCCTGGGCCACACCACTGAGCACAGGCAGATCATCACAGGTAAGAACAAAACGCGCCTTTGCTACGTCAGCAGCGGTGACGACGGCCGCACCTGGAGCGAGGCCAAGGACGTCACGGAGAGCGTGATCGGACAAGATATCGACAAGTGGGCCACGTTTGCGGTCGGCCCCGGTCACGGCGTCCAACTGGAGAACGGGAGGTTGATCATCCCAGCGTACGCCTACTACATTCCGTATAGGTGCTTCTCCTTCCCTGTTCCTCACACCGTCAGCCCACGAGCGCTGACCATCTACAGCGCAGACTTTGGCAAGACTTGGCACATTGGCAAGATGCTGCGCAAGAAGTCATGCGAGTGCGAGATGGCGGAGATCATCGATCACGAGGGCAGAAGTCACCTCTACTGCAACGCTCGCAACTTCGGAGGCCACCGACGCGAAGCGCTGAGCGAAAACAGCGGCGTCTGCTTTGACAAACCCCGCACGGCCCGAGAGCTGGTGGAGCAGCCAAGAGGCTGTCAAGGGAGCGTCGTCGGCTTCCCCGCGCCGGAGTTCATCCCCTGCGAGGACGCAGAGAACAAAGCGTGTGACACGTTGTGCCCGGACACCCAAACATGGCTCCTCTTCATGCACCCCACCAGCAAGCGCACTAGGCGGGACATGGGCGTCTACCTGAACCGATCCCCCCTGCACTCCAGGGGGTGGGACCGACCCACGATCCTCCACTGCGGGCCCAGCGGGTACTCAGACCTGGCCTACGACCCGGACAAAGACCAGTTCTCGTGCCTGATGGAATGCGGAAAGGAAAGCGAACTGGAGCAGATTGCGTTTGTGTCGTTCACGCTCAAAGATGTCATGCAGACAAACAGGAAAAACAACAACAAAATGTACTGAATAACATATCCCAGCATGAAAGAGGCAAGGCTAACATCTCTGTGTTTACTAGTGTTCCTCTCATGCATGCAGGATGTTTACTTCTTTACTTCAGCTAAGGGTCTCTTCAAATGGTGGCCAGGGGCATGTCTATTTTTAGAATACTGATATTACTTTTATTAAAGTAGTACAACTATTTAGATAGGGGTTGTTATGACAGTGTGAAGACAAACAAACACATGGAATTGAATTAGGCTTCGTTACATAGAAATATGATCAGAGTTTGATTCTAGCCGGGGCGACGCATTTATTAATAGACGGATCAGGTCACATGGTGCAGGAACACTGCCGTTAAGTTGAAAACATAAATACATTTTTGTATTGTACATTTTTTTAATAGACGCTGTAAAAAATTACATTGACACATTTTAAACATGCACATAGAAAGGTAAAGTATATTTTGTGTATTTAATGTCAGTTTTTAGATTTTCCCCTCACGTCCATCTTTTTCAGTGACGTTTCATTGATCTATTTTTTTGGGTCGTCATTTTTCATTTTGACTTCCTCGTTTTCATTTCACATTGAAAGTGAAAGAGAATGACATTGAACAACAACAACAAAATCGAATAGCTCTTACTGAAAAAAGGTGTACATTAAAGTGATTGTTTTTTGCAACTTGCAACTGCCAAAAATCATCAGCTGACCACAAAAAAAATCTCCTTGTGCTTCTGTGTGACACATACGAGCGTAGTTTACATGCTCAAAGCCAGAAGAGGGCGGGATATAATGCTCATAACACTTTTTAAATTCAAACAGTGAGGGTTGCAAACTGTCACTTTAAGTGGAAATCCGTAAAACCGACATTTAAAAAAAACCACCTCAAACTATAAAAAAAATACTTATTTCTTTAATGCCCATGTTTAATTTTTCTGTGCCAATACATCTACGTATATCTAGATCTTTTGTTTCAATGTCAACATTTATTTTCAATGCGAAAACTAAATGGCTGTATTTTAAACATGCGTGTGTCAAACAATCGTATGTAGACCCTGGGGCCGACCCTGTCTAAAATTGGGGCCCAAGCAGAATTTTATTTAGAGTCCCCCTTACATCTTTCACACTTTACATGTTAACTATTTTCATACTTTTTTTTAATGGATATTGACATGTTTTGTACTAAAACAAATTTATGGGAAATCAATAGTTCAGTAATTAATTTTTTGGTGCCAAATAACAGAATTTGCAAACCTTCTTGAAGTGACTACAGCCAGGCTTTGAACCCAGGACAACTATTTTACAAGACCAACACTAATGCTGTGCACTACAGGGGACAGTGACAATCAGTGACGGTGCAGGAAGGGGCTAGGAATTTGTTTAAAATTAAATTTGAACGGATGGCGTGGCCCTACGCACAGCGTGTAATCTCCGTATAAGGAGGCTATAGACTATTAAATATGGTTTAGATATGGTACATTAGATGTCCATGGCAATGAAATAAGGAAAACAAACTCTGTATGTACCAAACAAATACCAATCTTAATTTAAACCAATGAGGGTAAGAGTGCCAACTAAATGTACTATTTGAACGTTGAGTTATTATTGTTTACTTTTGTGTTGATCCTTGTGTGGTAGCTTAGGCTTGCACTTGCTGCATGGCAGTGAGAGCATGCCGATGTGTGCTTTTTTTTTGCCATACTTAATGAATATTTATTTAATTTTCATTGATATCCATGAGAGGACACCCAGCCACTATTTGAGGATATACCAAAGTGAGGAGTGAAAGGACTAATTTAAAGCATGCTGCTGCATCATTAACCAGCTTAGTGTGTTCGTGTGTAGCATGCTTGACAAGTGCTCCTTACCACTCCCTTCATCTGCTCTTTTTTTATCGTGTCAGATGTTTTTCCAACATCTTTTTCTTTCTCTTTAATCAAAAAGGGTATCATGTCTTCCTTTGCACCATATTTTCTCTAATGCCAAATGTGACACAATCATTATACCGGCGAATAGAACCGATTGTTGTCTATTTGCCACAGCCAAATAGTCAATGAGGGGCCAAATATCCATCCATCCATCCATCATCTTCCGCTTATCCGAGGTCGGGTCGCGGGGGCAGCAGCTTAAGCAGGGAAGCCCAGACTTCCCTCTCCCCAGCCACTTCGTCCAGCTCCTCCCGGGGGATCCCGAGGCGTTCCCAGGCCAGCCGGGAGAGATAGTCTTCCCAGCGTGTCCTGGGTCTTCCCCATGGCCTCCTACCAGTCGGACGTGCCCGAAACACCTTCCTAGGGAGGCGCTCGGGTGGCATTCTGACCAGATGCCCGAACCACCTCATCTGGCTCCTCTCGATGTGGAGGAGCAGCGGCTTTACTTTGAGCTCCCCCCGAATGACAGAGCTTCTCACCCTATCTCTAAGGGAGAGCCCCGCCACTCGGCGGAGGAAACTCATTTCGGCCGCTTGTACCCGTGATCTTGTCCTTTCGGTCATGACCCAAAGCTCATGACCATAGGTGAGGATGGGAACGTAGATCGACCGGTAAATCGAGAGCTTTGCCTTCCGGCTCAGCTCCTTCTTCACCACAACGGATCGATACAGCGTCCGCATTACTGAAGATGCCGCACCGATCCGCCTGTCGATCTCACGATCCACTCTTCCCCCACTCGTGAGGGCCAATGAGGGGCCAAATATAAAAAAAATAATATTAATACTTGTGCTTAAGATGTACCTTTTCATGTAAGCCTATTAGCAGGTAATACTTATGTCACAATAGTGTTCTGGGAAATCACAAAATGTTTTGAGGATTAAGCATTTTCCCGCAAAATGAGGGAATCAGTTTTAAAATTGCAAAACTACAAAGCCTACGATGAACTGTTTTTGTAGTGAACAATGCCTATTTTGCCAAAGGCCATATTATTTTCAAGAAATGTAACAGAGTCTTTTTCAAGCAAACCCAATACATTATGGAGATTTTCTACTTTTGGGCAATATCCTACTAAATTCCGATGAGCTAAGGAGAATGGTTATTTGATTTTTAGTATTTTTTAACATTTGCCTAAAGTGGTTCTTCAACCATGTCAATATTGTTTTGTTGTTGCATTACTTTTTTGTAGAAAATAAAAGTAATATCATCCTTTTTTAAAAACTCTCCAATGTGTACAAGTACAATTACATCTAGCTAAATAAAATTATATTGTACGACAGAGAACTCCTATATATTTTTTTTCCTGACCCCAGACTGAGCACCCTCATAGGAGCTGAGTCTGGGATCAACTCTTAAACTTTTTTTTTTTTTTTTTTACTCATCCCATCCCAACGCCTGCGTGACGACAAATCAGCGTTTCTGTTCTGTCACCTTGTACAACGTGTCTGCTCTTGAACGGGTTTGTGCTGAAAATGATATTTTGTTTCACTTGTGAAATGGCATTAAAGTTCCTTCCTAAATAATAAGATATTTGGTGAAGTTTTTACAAAAATTACTCAAATAAATGCATTAATGCATAAATGCGGAGTATACTTCAATACAGATTTGACCTTTGACCTACTGTACCTTTTCAATCTCCTCATTGTCTTGCTTAACTGGAAATGGTCCTATGTTTAAAAGGTGTGTCCATAACACTATTTATAAAGCACTCTTCATTGTTAGGCTTTGTTATTGAACAAATTAAATCTTATATGGGTTATTTTTCCACTTTTGGTTTTACCCTGTCATACTGTACATGGAGCTATAACAATGAGGCTGTCAAGGGGTGAGATGTCTCCATGGTATTAAACTGGTTTGGAGAAATGTGTGTGTTCAAGTTAAAAAACACAGCACGTAACATAACATACATTTCACATTACAATGGTGTGTTCAAGGACAGGCCGAACAAAGCGTGAAATCTCAACGCTCGATGAAAAACACGGTTACGGTGGGTAAAAAAACAACAAACTGTGGGTTTTCTAACAGTTGCCTTTAAGAATTTCCCTACCAACCATGACAAAGCAATTGATCACTTGTACCGCAGTATTTGAAAGCCCTTAGCAAATAAAACATTCATATAAGAGCTGTCAAATGCAGATATATTTCTTGCAAACAACTTTTTTCCTTCATCTTTGGCCATTACCAGCATAATGGCACTATATCTGCATTATTGGGGTCGCATTATGGTTTTGGGGCGACATTGGTCAAAAACAAATAAAACATTTTTGAGGCTTTTTCTTTGCTTTTTTTATTTTTTTACTTTTTAAAAATCACTTACTCCAGCATCTTCCCCAGATTGGATGAATCACAGTATGAGTCAGTTTGAGTGTTTGTGGTGACAATTTTTCAGCACATATGATCATTTTGATCACCAGGTGGCTTTAACACACACAAACGCGCGTCAGTGTTGGCGGAACAGATGTTTGCTGTAGATGTGACAAATGTCTCTGCATTTACTGCACTTTATTTGATTTCTTTTGTCCTTACTGCTGGGAGTGATCTGTTTAAATGGAGCATGTGTGAACATCTGCACCAACAAAAGAGTAAAAAGCTGCCTTCACAAAGATGATCTTGTTCAGTTTTAATAACCTTGTTGGATTATGCAGCAGTGTATAAATGCACTGAATCATGCTGACAGCTGTAGCTGATATTTTGCTTCCTTCAGGGAGTAACCAAAATATTGGGAACATGAATCACCACAGTAATATACGCACTGTAAATGAATGTTGACTCCTAACAACAATGTTTTTATGTAGGTATGAATACACGTTACTCGGGGACTATGCAATAAGGTGTGGGGTTCCCCAAGGCTCAATTTTAGGCCTCATTATTTTTAATCTAAGTGTTGTATTGCCCTGGTGTACCCCACAAAAATATTACAAATCTACAATTATTACAAAACCCAGCCGCACACGTGCTTATAAGGACCCTAGGGCGGGACCACATTACACAATATACCAGCTGCATTGGCTCCCCGTCCGCCTAAATTAAATTCATATTATTAGTTTTTAAATGTTTAATGCACATTTTTGTATCTAGTTGACCTGCTTTTACCATATATGAGGCCCTTTTATCTTTACCTAATTCCCACCCTTGTAAAGCTGCTGGAAATGTAAATTTCTCTTGAAGACAGACATCTATGTTGTTTTTTTCACATTTTCTCAAGCACAATTCAACACAACTCCAGCAATTAAACATCAAGAGAAGAAGAGGACTCAAAAAAGAATACTCATAGCTTACCTTTTTTTTCTGTACTTCTTGAGCACTGGGGTGTACGCAGTTGTTTTTTTTATTTTTACCTGAAGCCCTGAACTATGAAATAATACGATGGTGTGTGTGTGTGCATGAACCATCATGATAATAGAAATGTTTGCATAAGAAAAACAAAACAGAGCAGAGCTCTCTTTAAGTCATGTAATGTGCTTTCCCTTTAGACGCAGCAACAGACACGGTACATTCAGCATGGATTGTTGCCTCTTTTCACATGTTCTCCTTGTTGCAAGACAGTAAAATAGAAGGTATGCAGGCAAAGTTTACATGTTCATAGGTTGGATTGAAACGTTCGTGTACACTGGACGCAACACTCAGATCACAGAGTAACAAAGGGGAAGTCCTCCATGTTTCCTAAACAATGCCTTTTACAGGATATCTCGCTGACAAACTATATACACTTTTACCGGTGTGCCGACCCAAACAAGTCCTCAAAACACCCCCACATGTATTTTGTTTCATGGAGAATGACAGAAGGAACATCGCTCCCTCCCTCCCCCCACTCTTCCAAGAAGGTAAAGGGAAAAAAAACACATTTTCACAAACAAAGGAACAAAACAGACAATTCCCAGAGATATGATTAAAGAAGCAATGAAAACGACTTCCGTATTAAAAAAAAAACATATATTTGCTGAACCACCCCCCCATGTGATCAGTCCTTGTACTCCCAATTGTCATTTAAAAATGCTCTCCTGGTCATTTATCGTAATACCAGGCTTACAAGGGCACTGCAAATCTACATACCATTTAAAGCCATGCCACATTATACACCCTGTTGGGGGTATGGGGGGGCTTTCCTCTCTTAAAGGGACATGCGCACAGTTTAGGAACAAGGGGGCAACAGCAGGTTTGGTGAATAAGATTGTAACCCCCACCCCCCACTCCCCTCCCAACCCCCAGCCTGCTGTATAGTTCATTAAAAATAAAAGCAAAATGCATGAAAATACTTGTCATCTTTTCTTTTTTTTTAAATGCATTCATTTTCATTAAGAGCAGGGATTCTCAGCCAAACTTGTAAACTTTATAATCTCATCTCCTTTAGTGCATTTTTTTTTCATACCTCCGAGTCGTCGGCCTATTTCTATAAAGCATGTGATGTCTTTTTTTCTTTTTTCTTTTTTTTTGATACTTCACAAGTGATCCACTGTGAACAGCAGTTCCCGACCAGTCACATGCACACCATGGGAAATGTTGGGCTCGACGTATGATTACTAACCTTTGACCCCTTTTGACGCTGCTGCTGCTGCTGCTACTACAGTTCAGGCAGTAAAGGGTCTGGAGACTCCCGCGTGCAGTGAACGCACCACTAACACAGTCATTTTAGCACAGCCGTCCTCTTTTTCTTAGCTTTTTGCAAGCAGCTACTTTTATAGCCTGAGGCCACCTCTACTGTCACTGAGCGTTAATATGACCTGTTTTTGTAGAGATTTTTTTTTTTAATCCATACATGATACATTGTACTGCGCACAGTGGTTTATGCGCTCGTTCTGGAAGCATAATGTTGCTGAGGACATGCAAGTTGTTGAGTATACAGCAGAGAAAAAAGCTTGATCGTTTTCAGGGATGCTCAAGCGCGAGACTCCTTCTTCAAGTGTGGTTTGTTACCCAGCACGCCGTCCATCTCGCTGACAGTTTGCGGTGTCATTTGGGATAAAATCTGCACAGGAGGAAGAGAAAATGAGAAGCTGGTGTTAGCTTCCCATTGTTTTGGTTCCTCTTTTTTCCGCATACAGTACTAGACCTCTAAAGTTGAAAGGTACATCCATGGGATTTCCCCTGGATGCGGAACGGCGCATTCTTCCCGTTTCTGTTCAAGCCATTGCCGAACCGCATCCTTGCACTAAATCTGTGCATCAATTTAGCTAAAATTGGCTTGTTTGGGTCAGGAAGTCATGCTCAAACACGACATAAATGAGCCGGTTAACTTTCAAAATAAAAAACCCAGTGCTCAAGGGTAATCATATTTTACACTTTGAAACGTCCTACTAAGACGGACCTGAAGTTAACTTGCCAAAGATTTTCAGACGTAATTTCACCTCGTTGACACAAATGGATGAGGACATGCTGATTCTGGAGGTCCAAAATCAATTAATCATAATTCAGGCTTATCCTGGACAGCTAATTGGGGACCTGTGTCAAATATCAACTGATACAGGGGCCGGGGAAGCAGGGGACCGGTTATGGTGGGGGTCGGCAAACCGCGGCTCTATCTTTAGTGGCTCCCTGGCTTTTTCAAAAATGTATTCAAGTAGAAAAAGATGAGGGGAAAAAAAAAGGTTTTGTTTTAATATGGTTTCTGTAGGAAGACAAACATGACACAAATCTTCCTAATTATTAGAAATCCCATTTATTAAACATGCTTCATTGATGAGAGTATTTGGCGAGCGCCGTTTTGTCCTACTTATTAAACTCGCCGTAGTTTGTTTACATGTATAACTTTTTCCGACGCTGCCACAGAAAGACGTGTTTTATGCCACTCTTTCTTTGTCTCATTTTGTCCACCAAACTTTTTACGCTGTGCGCGAATGCACAAAGGTGAGCTTTATTGATGTTATTGACTTGTTGGAATGCTTATCAGGCATATTTGGTCACTGCATGAGTGCAAGCTAATTGATGCTAACATGCTATTTAGGCTAGCTGTATCCATAGACATCTTATAAGTAGACGCAGCATCAACCGCTACTGCCTACTGGCGCTGACGAGACGCGGGGTCGCCATCTTGGAGTGGTGATCCGCTCCACTCAGTGCAATTCATTTGGCAGGAGCAATGAACTGTCAGTGCAGTTAATTAATCTTACCTCACTGAATACCACTGATTTGTATGCGTTTTTTTGTCGTACGTGTAGCTATGATAAAGGACACATGTTTTGGCGTGTTTTATTATTCATAGTTTGCTTAACAGTAATAGAATATTCTTATATGCTATAAGTGACCAGACGTCCGAGATC
Source organism: Nerophis lumbriciformis (assembly GCF_033978685.3). Taxonomy (NCBI): domain Eukaryota; kingdom Metazoa; phylum Chordata; class Actinopteri; order Syngnathiformes; family Syngnathidae; genus Nerophis; species Nerophis lumbriciformis. The sequence goes on along the minus strand of NC_084556.2, from coordinate 19,776,436 downwards.
AAAACTGGGAATATAATCCCTGAGAAGGAGGAAAAAAACGGTCAGCTATTTTTAAGTTCAAGAAACAATATGATTAGGTTACATATACATGCATATAGCCTACATAAAAATTGGGTTGGAAAGCTAGACTAAATTTAGACTTGTATAATACTGTATAGCCACTGTCCATCTGATTGTCTAGTTAGCTAAAGTATATTAACCCCCCCGACCCTCTCCACAATCTGGACTGTGGTCCTAACTTTTACCTGTTGGCTTTTACAATCTTTATCTTCATCATTTATTTAAACTTTATGTTATTCAAGTATGACATTTTTAAATTCAATTAATTTCATTGACAAGCAATTCTATTATGGTCATACTCTTGTTTGCTCGCGGCTACAATTTCAGTACTATTGAAGATCTTTGCTCCTTCTCAACTCTGTGGTAATATTCTTTTCACAAAATACAACCAATAGTACATTAATGTTAAATCTTACTTGTGAAAAGTAATCCCCCGATTCCTATTTTCAACAGTCCGCTTATTTGAGCAGGAAAACGCTCTTTGTTTTCTACCTGTCACTGTCAGTTTAGGCCATACTTGCCAACCTTGAGACCTCCAATTTCGGGGGGTGGGTGCGGGGGGCGTGGTAGGGGCGGGGGCGTGGTTAAGAGGGGAGGAGTATATTTACAGCTAGAATTCACCAAGTATTTCATATATATATATATATCCCCGCGACCCCGAAGGGAATAAGCGGTAGTAAAATGGATGGATGGATGGATGGATATATATATATATATATATATATTTATCTATATATATATATATATATATATATATATATATATATATATATATATATATATATATATATATATATAAGAAATAATTGACTTTCAGTGAATTCTAGCTATATATATATATATATATATATATATATATATATATATATATATATATATATATATATATATATATATATAAAAGAAATACTTGAATTTCAATGTTCATTTATTTACACATATACACACACATAACACTCATCTACTCATTGTTGAGTTAAGGGTTGAATTGTCCATCCTTGTTCTATTCTCTGTCACTATCTTTCTAACCATGCTGAACACCCTCTCTGATTATGCATTGCTGTGTGGCACGCACAAAAGTGCTTTCATCAAATGCACTAGATGGCAGTATTGTCCTGTTTAAGAGTGTCACAACATTGCTGTTTACGGCAAACGGACTGCTTTACTGTAGACGTTCTTTATATTGTGGGAATAGCGGACTCAGGTCCGCATGGAGCTGGAGGGGGCGTGGCCTCCAGCTCCGCCTGAATTTCGGGAGATTTTCGGGAGAAAATTTGTCCCGGGAGGTTTTCGGGAGAGGCGCTGAATTTCGGGAGTCTCCCGGAAAATCCGGGAGGATTGGCAAGTATGGTTTAGGCTGCTCACCGGCTCCTCATCACCACTTCAAGATGGCGGCCGAATTTCTCGTGTCACAACAGCCAATGCTGCGTCTACTTATAAGATGTCTATGGCTTTATCTACATATTGCATCATTATGCCTTGTTTGTAAGTATATTTGAGCTCATTTAACTTCCTTTACTCATGTCCCATTTAATTTATATTTGCATGTCTCATGACACATTATCTGTATGTAATATTGGCTGCATTACTGATAATTGTTGTGTGCCACAACAAACGTCAGCATGCGACAAGTAGTCATTTTGATACTATATGCTAATATAGACACTTACATCATGTGTTGCCTTCATTGTAAAACTTATATAAGGCTTTTAACCTTTTGCGGCTCCAGACAATTTATTTTTTATTTTTGTATTTTTGGTCCAATATGGTTCTTTTAACATTTTGGGTTGCCGACCTCTGGGTTAGGGGGAGTTGAATGAGAAGTGTGTGTTCAAGATCGACCGATATGGTTTTTTCAGGGCCGATACCGATACCAATTATTAGTATTCAAGAAGGCCGATAACTGGTATTTGGAAGCGATATTCACTTGCACTAAAGGTTATTTCAATATGAACAGAATATGTTAGTAAACAGCTCACAAGGCTTTAGGTTGTTTATTTAAATATATTTTTTTAGGAAATGTTGGACCAGTAGCGACATAATGTTGAACGTGGCACTAATGTTGTGGGACTTTACACAAAGTTGCAGTGAAAAAAAAGTCAACTCTTCACAATCAGGGCAAGCAGGCTGGTGCTTGAGCATTGTTTACAACTATCTACTTGACTAATTAGGCATTTAAAAAAATACTAAATACTGGTATCAATAGTGTATATATTGTATCAGCTGATGAAAAAAAGGAAAAGACTGATACCGATAAAATGAGGCCGACACCGATATATGTGAAAATGCCAAATATCGGCGCTAATAATCGGCCGCTCTCTAGTGTGTGTGCAACGCTCGCCAGTGATGATGTTACTGTTGTGTTGTTGCTTGCTACAAATAGAAAAATAAAGTTCTACAAGGCAAAGTCGTTGTCTTTTCCAAGAGTCAAGTCAGTGCCGTCTCAGACACCTGCATGTGGGTATTGATGCAAAGCTCGAGACGTTATGCGGTGTTGTCGTTACGGACCTCCAATGGGTAACACTTTTTAATAAGTACACACTATCAAGCATTAATGAAGCAATAGTAAATACTGAATTCATAATTTATAAAACATATCTCCGGCATTAATACTCATTAGTATGCAGTTTGTAAACAGTTATAAATGTTTTACTTATTACTGTATTAATAAGCTCATCTATAAAGAGCTTAATTGTTGCAATTTTATACTTGAGTGGTTTAGCATTTCTACATTATAGGTATTGTCTATGGTTTGTTGGATCAGTGGTTCTCAAATTTTTTCACCAAGTACCACTTTAGAAAACACTTGACTACCACCATAATGTTCAACATTAAAATACAGTATAGCGTAGTAGGCCTAGTGTATGCATTATAATAAATTCAGAAGTTTTATATAACATGTTTATTATTTTTGGCCACCGTTTGAACAGTAAAACTGTGTTTGAATATAGAAAAATAAAACACTACTAGCTACTTTAATCAAGTGTTTCATTGGCATACCACAAGGTGGAGCCCGGGTACCATTTTTGGTACACATACCACAGTTTGAGAATCACTATGTTAAATCATTTAGACAGTGTATGTAAATAAGACGTAATCATTTCTGTAGGCATTTTTACATGCACTTACACATTCAATATTCAGACTTGTGCTAATGGTCATATTGTCATGTCAGTGTAATCATGTTTTGTTTCGTTTAGTTATTGGACTCTTTAGTTTCTGGCTTTTCACTCCCTTGTCTTGTTTCCATGGTTACCCATTAGTTTCACCTGTTCCACGTTTGGACTCATTGTGCACTCTTGTTTGTCACCATAGCAACCCATTAGTTTTCACCTGCCCTCACGACTCACGCACCTGTCTTTAATCATGTCACTATTATTTAAACCCATTGTTGCCAGGAAGTCTCCCTGGCGACATCATACCCCTGACTTTCTGCTTCTCACTCTGTTTACCTCTGCGCACTTCATGCCATGTCAAGTAAGTTTTTTCTATTCATGCCACAGTTAGCGACTTTTGTTCATGTCCATAGTTTTTTGCCCACGTGCAAGTCTTTTTGTTTCGTTAGTCAAGTTTGTACTTCCGCCTTGAGCGCGCTTTTTGTTCCTTTGTTAGTGTAAAATAAATCATGTCTTCACCTTCACGCCATGTCTGGTCCAAATGTTCATTTGCACCACGGGAGAACAAACCACGCCATAGTCCAAGTCTTGACACATATTCTCAACTGTGTTTATAAACCATACTGATGAGTATTTATGTCAGGAATGTGCTTTATATAAATTATGAATTCAGAATTTATAGTAGGGAACGGATTCAAATGGCCTCACTCATGGGTAGATCTCGCGTGAGAGGAAGGGGGGGGTTAATCATTTTGCAATTGCAGTCTGCTGGGGCCATATGAATCCCCTACTACTGTACTAATGCTTTATTAATGCTTAATAGTGTGTGCTTGTTATCAAGTACAGTATCTCACAAAAGTGAGTACACCCTTCAACCATTTTACTACAGTACATCTTTTCAAGGCAGAATGCCAGAAAATTAGCTTGGATATACAAAGTGTCATTCCAATAGTAATGTCCTTAGAAATAAATAATTCTTAACGGTTAAAGGTTTTACTTTTTTCCTCATATAAAGGCTGAGATATAATTTTTAGTATTTTCCTTCCAGTAAGAAATACTCGTGTACGTTTTATGTATGTACGAATTAAGCCTTCTTTTTGCTTTTCTCAGTCTTTTTGTTTATATTTCTTCATGAATTACTTTTTCTTCAGCAAATGTCTGTATTTTAATTACAGGATGTAAATTGCAACAAATTATTGCAACTTTCAATTTTTTCTGCAATGTTATTGCATCCAACACCTAAAAAAACATATGTCTATTGCAATTTTTGGTAAAAACATCTTTAAAAAAAAGGCCCACGAGATCCTGCAGGTGACTGGTGAATTTATGTCGGCGTTCAAAAATGTTGAATTTAAGATGTAAATAAAGCATATTTTGTTTGATTTGTTGACATCCTGTGCTTTTTGGTGTTATTGTTACAAATAAAACATTGATTACAAATCCATCAAATCACAATATTATTAGAAAAAATAAGACTTAAAACTTTGCAACTTTTGCCGCAACAATCAGGCATTTTAGGCTCCAACAATCACACAAAAGGCAAATAAAAATGGAGCTTAATGTAAAGTGCAAGCGGTTACGCCCCTCTTCCAGTCTAAAAGCACTTACAGGTGGCTCCATCTTGCTTGTGACATAAAAAGAAACAGCAAAAAGAAGCGACAAAAGGAAGTTCCTTTATATTTCCTATGCTTATCTTGTTTTTTTGCTCAAGTTTTGTCTCTCCTGTAGCGTCCGTGAACATGTACATGCGCATGCCTCATGTCCAATTATGCAAATTAGACCAAGACGTCATCTAACTCCCTCGCGTTTCGCACCAACCCACCGCCACAAATAAATTGCTGTCCTGTGGGAAAACACAGTTGTCTCTATTTCTCTGATTTCCTCCGGGAGACGTCAATTGTAAATGGAAATGCATTGGAGGTTAATGAAGTGTTTGACTTTCGACGTTCCACGACGGACTTTAATTTGTCACATTCAGGCGAGAACGGGGTTGGTTGTCACAAGTTTTACTCTAGTCTGTATTTCTGAAAATAAAAACATCCCCCAATAAACAGTCCTACATCAAATTGAAGCTTGACGTGTTGGTTAATACAATTATTTTGCCTTTGATTATCCAACTCATTGTAACAAAAAAGTAATCAACTAAGAAAGTCCCAATGTGATAACCAACCCCATAGTGCAGTGTTTTTCAACCTTTTTTGAGCCAAGGCACACCACCAGCAGAAATCATTAAAAAACGACACTCAGTTGACAATAAAAAGTTGTTGTCGCAATTGTTGTATATGACTTTAAAGCATAACCAACCATGCATTACTATAGCTCTTGTCTCAAAGTAGGTGTACTGTCACCACCTGTCACATCACCCCCTGACTTATTTTGAGTTTTTTGCTGTTTTCCTGTGTGTAGTGTTTTTAGTTCTTGTTTTGCGCTCCTATTTTGGTGGCTTTTTCTCTTTTTTTGGTATTGTCCTGTAGCAGCTTCATGTCTTCCTTTGAGCGATATTTCCCGCATCTACTTTGTTTTAGCAATCAAGAATATTTCAGTTGTTTTTATCCGTCTTTGTGGGGACATTGTTGATTTTCGTGTCATGTTCGGATGTACTTTGTGGACGCCTTTTTGCTCCACAGTAAGTCTTTGCTGTCGTCCAGCATTCTGTTTTTGTTTCCTTTGTAGCCAGTTCAGTTTTAGTTTTGTTCTGCATAGCCTTCAATAAGCTTCAATGCCTTTTCTTAGGGGCACTCAACTTTTGTTTATTTTTGGTTTAAGCATTAGACACCTTTTTACCTTCGCACTGCCTCCCGCTGTTTCCAACATCTACAAAGCAATTAGCTACCGGCTGCCACCTACTGATATGGAAGAGTATTACACGGTGACTCTGCCGAGCTCTAGACAGCACCGACACTCAACAACTACACATCATTTGCAGAGTATGATTACTGGTTTGCAAAAATATTTGTAACCCAAATAGGTGAAATTCCACGGCACACCAGACTGTATCTCACGGCACACGAGTGTGCCGCGGCACAGTGGTTGAAAAACTGGGCCATAGTGGACGGTTGCCACAAGAAAATCATCAATGTATTGACAAGTTCATAAATACACAACGTAATGCATTGTAACACATAAAATACAAACAAATTTAAATAAAGAAATAAAAATATGCATTGTAACACAAACTGAGCAAGGAAAATAAACACAAAATACATATTTTCCATATATGTGATATGTTTTGAATTTTTTTGCCAGCATCAAGGCTAACA